>NW_006922428.1:295848-296943 GCF_000298275.1 Orycteropus afer afer
GTTAACTCTTTACATTCTGTCTACAACTTCTGTGACAAGCCCTGGGTGGTAAGTGATGGGGAAGGTGCTACTGGCAGAGGGAATAGTTCATGTATGCATGTGGGAGCCTAAAACAACTCTGATTTTTGAGAACTGAGGAAGTTTAGAAACTGGAATTCCCAGCTTGGAGACTCCCTCCAGATGAAGGGCTTGCTGATCCATTTCTCCTGGCTCTCATAGTTTGCCCAGATGGTTCGACTGCACAAGAAACTGGGGACAGAAGAATTCCCCCTAATTGATCAGACCTTCTACCCCAATCATAAAGAAATGGTGAGTCTGTGGGAAGTAGACTGGGCAGGAGGGAAAAATGTTGCAACTACTGCAGTGATGTTACCAACGGGTGTTTTATAAATGATGTGATATCAGAGAATGTAGCTGATGCATGCATGTGGAGGTGTGACACTGCTTTGTGATAAGGTTTATCAATACCATGATTTTACTCACGGTTACAAGTGTGAATTAATCACTGATACCAATATTTATCTGAGCATGTTACTCTTATTACCTATTCTCACCAGTATTAAATTAACAGTACTAATATAATGAATCAAGCTATAGAATTACATACAGAAATTGAATAATTATTGCCAACATTATCAAATATTGCTCCTGATCAAAATGTTACCAATCTTTCAAATTAGGATTCCCAATAAAATTATCAGTAGCAATGTTATAAATTATGTTTACAAATAGAAATTGAATCATTGGTTACTGTTATCATCAAATATTATCACTAATATAATAAATTATCACCAATACTACAAGTTATGTTTACTGATGTTAATTTTAAGTATCAATGTTAGAAATTAAATTATAGTTCCTAATAGAAATTGAATGATCACTAGTATTATAAATATTTGTATTCTTGCAAAGTATTAATATTACAAATTATACTCTAATGTAAATTATAAGCACCTATGCTTTGAATTATACTTTTGTTGTTGTTATTTGCTGTCAAGTCGGACCCAACTCATAGCGACCCCTCCTTGGGTTTCCGAGGCAGTATCACTATGGAAGTAGATTGCCCAATCTTCCTTCTGAGGAATTATACTTAAT
>NW_006922428.1:299697-300430 GCF_000298275.1 Orycteropus afer afer
CAAAATAATGTTTTATTGTGTTCTCAGTGAAAGTTTACACAGCGAATTAGATTCCCATTTGACGATTTCTATAGAAAATTTTCAGTGACATTGGTTATATTTTTTACAAAGTGTCAACATTCTCATTATTTCCATTCTGGTTGTTCTATTTCCATTAATCTAGTTCCCCCCACCCTATTACCTTCTCATCTTTGCTTTAGAGTAAATGTTGACCATTTGTCCTCATACAGATGATTTTTTAAAGGAACACAGTACTCATAGTTGATCTTGTTTATTTTATAAGTCAATCTGTCATTTAGCTGAAAGGTGACCTCAGGGAGTAGTTTCAGTTCAAAGTTTAAAGGGTATCTCAGAGAGATAGTCTCATGGGTTCCTCTAGTCCCAACTGGTCCAGTAAATCTGGACTTTTTAAGAATTTTGAGTTTTTTCCTGTCATTCTATCAGGGTCTATCTATTGTGTCCCTGATCAGAATGGTTGGTAGTAGTAGCTGGGCACTATTTAGTTCTGGTCTCAGGGTAGATGAGGCTGTGGTTTGTGGACGCTATTAGTTAGTCCTGTAGACTAGTTTCATTTTTATTTCATTTTGTTGTTGTTGAGAATATACACAGCAAAACATACACCCATTCAACCATTTCTACATGTACAATTCAGTGACATTGATCACATTCTTCAAGTTGTGCAACCATTCTCACCCTCCTTTTCTGAGTTGTTCCTCCCCATTAACATAAACTC
>NW_006922428.1:301353-306243 GCF_000298275.1 Orycteropus afer afer
CAGCAGTGTATGAGAGTCCCAATCTCTCCACAACCTCACCAGCATTTGTTATTTTCTGTCTTGTTGAACTTTGATACTAGTGCTGGAGCAAGATCCTACCTAATCTTTTGAGTTGCTGTAGTCACTTTGCTCCCATATGGATAGTTCTTGAAAAAGCATAATGCTCAAAGCAGACTTTTTTTTTTTTTCTAGTTAAGCTAAACTGTTGTTTGGTTTTATAGTTTTATCTTTGAGTCTTTGGTTTCCTTCTTTCTCTTTTGCTCCAGACTAGTAGAGACCAGGCACTCCTCGGAAGGAAGATGGGGCAATCTATTTCCATAGTGATACTGCCTCAGAAATCCAAGGAGGGGTCGCTATGATTTGGGTCCGACTCGATGGCACATAACAACAACAACAGTAGAGACCAATAGTTGTATCTTGCATGGCTTCTCACAAGCTTTTAAGACCCCAGACACTACTCATCAAACTAGGATATAGAACATAAACTTTATGGACTATGCCAATTGACCAAATTGTCTCATGAGACTATGATCATAAGCCTTCAAACCCAGTAAATCAGTCCCACAAGGTGATTTGTTATGTCTAAGAAGTATACGTAACTGTGCCCCCTATGTGCTTTATATCTGAATATATATGCAGCACATACATACATGTATATATATATGCCTATAGATACACCTATACATGCACACACATATATACACATATACTTACATATACACATATATGCATACATACCTACATATGTAACTACACACATTATTTTTTTTGGTTGTTGTTGCAAAACTGTGTATGTTATAAAAACTAACCAAACCAAACTCATTGCCATTGAATCGGATCCGACTCATAGCGACCCCTCCTTGGGTTTCCAAGGCAATATCACTACGGAAGTACATTGCCCAGCCTTCCTTCTGAGGAGTGGCTGGTGGGCTTGAACCACCAGCCTTCTGGTTAGCAGTTATAGCATTTACTAAAAATGTCCCTTATTCTTGTGTACCTCTTTGTGACATCATTAACTCTGATCAGGTTGTGCACACTTCACCCACATTTGGCGTTATCTTTTCCATCAAGTTTCAAGTGGCCAACAAATTACATGAAAAGATATTCACAATCATTAGCCATTGGAGAGATGCAAATCAAAACTACAAGTTTTTACTCTCTAGAGAGTGATTCCCCCTCCCTCCCCTCCTTTCTCTGGTAACCACCAATGCATGTTGGTGTCTGTATGTCTTTTATAAATGTGAGATCATACAATATTTGTCCATTTGTGATTGACTTGCTTCACTCAGCATAATGTTCTCCAGATTCATCCATGTTATGTTTCAAGAATTCATCATTATTCTTTATGGCTGTGTACTATTCCATTTATATATGTACCACATTCTGTTTATCCATTTATCCACTGATGGGCACTTAGTTTGTTTCCATCTTCTTACTATTATGAATAGTGTTGCAGTGAACATAGTTGTGCATATGTCTGTTCTTGTCACTTCTATTAGATTTCTAGGGTCTATACCTAGGAGTGGGATTGCTGGATCATACTGTAGTTCTATTTCTAGTTTTTTGAAGACATGCCATACCATTTTCCGTAGTGGTTGGACCATTTTACATTTCCACCAGCAGTGAATAAGGGTTCCAATCTTCCCACACCCTTCCCAGCATTTGTTGTTTTCTGTTTTTGTTTTTTTATCAGTGCCATCTCCACAGGTGTGAGATATCTCATTGTAGTTTTGATTTGCATCTCTCCAATAGCTAATGATTGTGAATATCTTTTCATGTAATTTGTTGGCCACTTGAAATTCCTCTTTGGTGAAGTGTTCAGGTCCTTTGCCATTTTTAAATTAGGTGTTTGTCTTTTTGTTGTTGAGTTGTTGACGTTTTCTATATATTTTAGAGATTAGACCCTTACTGGAAATGTCATTCTCAAGGATTTTTTTCTCAGTCTCTAGGTTGTCTTTCTACTTCTTCAATAAAGTCTTTTGATGAGCCTAAGTATTTAACTTTTATGAGATCTCAGTTATCTGTCTTCTGCTGTTTATGCATATGTAGTTGAGTTTATTTATTTATTTATTTTTTTTTTTAAAAAGGTCCCATAGTTTTGTCCCTGAATTTTCTTCCAAGAACTTTATGGTTTTAGGCGTAATATTGAGATCATTGACCCATTTTGTGTTAGTTTTTGTGTATGGTGTGAGGTATGGATCCTGTTTCATTTTTCTGTGAGTGATATCCAACTTTGCCAGTGCCATTTGTTAAAGAGACTGTTTCTTCCTCATTGAATGGACTTTGACCCCTTGCTGAAAATCAGTTGTCCATAGATGTAAGGATTTATTTCTGGGTTCTCAATTCTATTCCACTAGTCTATGTGTCTGTCATTGAACCAGTACCAGCCCTTTTTGATTACTGTAGGTATACAGTATGTTTTGAGATTGGGGACTGTGAAGCCTCCTACTTTGTTCTTCAATATCGCTTTGGCTATTTAGGGCCTCTTTCCTTTCCTATAAAGTTGGTGATTAGTCTATTACTTTTTTTAAAAAATTGTTTTTATTATGAAAAGGTGCTGTGTTTTGTCATATGCTTTTTCTGTGTTTATTGTTATAATTTTTTTTGTCTTTTATTCTATGAACATAGTGTATTACATTGATTTATTTTTATATGCTGAACCAACATTACATTCCTGGCATAAATCCCACTTGATTATGGTGTATAATCCTTTTTTATATGTCGCTTGATTCAGTTTGGTAGTATTTTATGGAAGATGATGGTGTCTATATTCATATTGGTCTGTAGTTTTCTTTTCTTATGATGTCTTTGTCTGGTTTTGGTATTAGGGTGACAGGACCTCACAGAATGAGTTGGAAAGGGCTCTCTCCTCTTCTCTTTTTTGGAAGTATTTGTGAAAGATTGGTGTTAATTCTTTCTTTCCTTCTTCCCTCCCTCCCTCCCTTCCTCCCTCCCTTCCTTCCTTCTTTCCTTCTTTTCATTGTGCTTTGGGTGCAAATTTACAGAGCAGAATTTGTTTTACATTCACCAGTTCATGTACATTTGGTTTCACTTCTCAATTACCATCCCCAGCCCTAACCCACTCTACTCCTCTCCCTTCCCTGTGACCCCCCCATCCCTGTGCCCTTCTTAGTTATGCACTCATGTCTGTCCAGCTTTCCCTCCATGTGAATGCTGCCCCTCTGGTGCCCCATGGCCGATTGCTCCAAGGAGTGTATCTCCATAGAGTAGGTGGGTGCCTCACCCTGAGTTGGTTGGGTGTTCTGCATGTAAGTCTTACTACTGTTGGGCTGAGAGCCAGTCCTTGGGAGTGAGTCTTATCCCAGGCCCAAAGTGTATCCCAGGGCCATAGTCTTGGGGATCCCACCAGACTCCATCCAACCAGTAATTCTGGTCATTACTGTGTTTTTAAATTTTGTTCCATGTTTTCCCTCCCACTCCATCCAGGATTTCCAGTTTTGATCCCTTCCTGAGTAATTGGCATTGGTAGCTGGGCACTATCTAGTTCTTCTAGTCTCAAGGTCCATTATATCCTAGGGCTGGGTGTTAATTCTTTTTTAAAATGTTTGATAGAATTCACCAGTAAAGTCACTTAGTCCTGGGCACTTCTTTGTGGAAAGTGGGTTGTTGTTTTATTATTATTACTAATTCAATCTCTTAACTTGTTATAGGTCTATTCAGGTTTTTAAATTTTTTCTTGGGTAAGTTTCGGTAGTTTGTGTCTTTCTAGGTTTGTCTATTTCATCTAGGTTTCTAATTAGTTGGAACACAAGTTTTCATAGTATTTTCTTATAATCATTTTTTATTTCTGTAATATCAGAAATATTTTCCAATTTAACTTGTGATTTCTTCTTTTATCCATTGGTTAGTTAGGAGTCTGTTGTTTAATTTCCACATATTTGTAAAAGCCCTAAATTTCCTTCTGTTATTGATCTCTAATTTCATTCCTTTGAGGTCAGAGCATCCAGTGTGGTCAGAAAACATATTTTGTATAATTTCAATACTTTTAGATTTACTTAGATTTGTTATATGGACAATAAATGAAGAAAGTTCCATGTGCACTTGAGAATAATGTGTGTTCTGCTGCTGTTGGATGGAGTGTTCTATAGACATCCGTTAGATATAATTGGTTTATAGTGTTTTTCAAGTCTTTTGTTTCCTCATTAATCTTCTATCAAGTTGTTTGTTTTATCTATTATTGAAAGTGTGGTACTGAAGTTTAATAAACTGTCTATTTCACCCTTCATTTCTGTCTGTTTTTGTCTTACATATGTTAAGGCTCTCTTGTTAGGAGCATATGTGTTTATATGTGTCATATCTTCTTGATGGATCAATACTTTATCATTATGAAATAGCTTTTTCTCTAGTAACAATTTTTGTTTCAAAGTCTATTCTGTCTGATATTAGTATAGGCACTTAACTCTTTTGTTACTGTTTGCATGGTATATCTTTTTACATCTATTTAATTCAACCTAGGTTTATGTCTTTTGAGTCTAGACAGTATTTAGTTAGATCATGTTTTTCATACATTCTACCAGTCTCTGCCTTTTAATTAGAGTGTTTAATTCACTTACATTTAATGTAATTACTGATATGATAGAACTTATATTTTATTCCTGTATTCCTCTATTACTGCCTTCTTTTGTGCTAAGTAAATATTTTCTAGTGTGCCATTTTAATTTTATTTTCCTATTTTTTTTCTTATGGTTGCCCTGGGGATTACAATTAACATCTAAAATTATACCACTCTACTTAGGATTAATACCAACTTAATTTCAATAAAACCAAAAAAGAAAACCTACTCCCATCAAGTCAATTAGGAGGAAAAAACTTTGCTCCTATATAGCTCCATTGCTTTGTCCCTTCTTTGTGCTTTTGTTATAAAATTAC
>NW_006922428.1:306425-324216 GCF_000298275.1 Orycteropus afer afer
GAGACAGAAGTAAAAAAATGATACAAACAAATTTATACTGTTTTATATTTACTTACTGTGGTGAAACAAGTTCCTTTATGTGGCCTTTTGCCTTGGTTCTTTGGAAAAACAGCTTGAGAGATTTTTCCCCTAAGCCCTGAGGAGTTACCTTTTTCCCAGTTTTCTACCCCAGAGGTTTATTACTTTTGTCTAGTTTGATTAACATTTCCTGGGTAAGCTGTAAACAACTTGTGGTTTGGTACTTTCTGTCTGGTCCTGGACTACAGCCTTCTCTGTGATTAGTATCACCTTTCAGGGATTAGTCAATAGACTGTGCACATGAAGTATCTGTGGCCTAATGAGAGGGGATTGGTTAACTCATGGCCCTAGTAGGACAGCTGTGACTTGAAATTCACAAGGAGTTGTGTATATAAGTAGCCAACCCCATAGAGGTTTTTCAGACATAAAAAAGTAGGAAGAGAAGAAGCAGCAGGAAGAAGGAGAAGGAAGATAGAAGAAAGAGAGAGAAAGAGGAGCCAAGGAATCTCCTAAAATAGCTAATACATAGGTCAAGGGTTGTTGACACTGAAGACAGCAAGGGGCTCAGAAGCAGAGTTGGCAGCAACAGGCCTGGAAGAGGCCCAGTGGCAGAGCCAGCAGCAACAGGCCTAGAAGGGGCCCTGTGGTAGAGTCAGTGTGACAGATGGCAGGGCCAAGAGGAACCTGTGCTCAGGGGTCTTAGAGGAGGCCTGCATGGCCATGAGGAGCTGGAAGAGTTGTCCTGCACTGAAAGGAGACTTTGCCTACATGCTTCCTGATCTCGATCCTGAGGTCTAGTCTGTTGATCCTGATCCTGAGTTGTACCCTGTTCCTTAATAAACCACTTAACTGTAAGTATGGTCTGTGAGTTTAGTGTTGCCATTGCAATGGATTATCAAACCCAGAAGAGAAATAGTGAGTACCATGGGAGGGACAGCTGGTTTCACAATTGGTACAATTGGTTGAAGAGTGGGGGCTATATCTGACCTCCACCTTATAGGGATAAGCCTTGGGTTGATCTTGATCCATATTATCCCCTCTGAAGTTAGGCACTATTGTACTACTACTACTACTACCCTTTTACCCCTCTGTACCTTTATGAGTACTCTTTATTTCTTTACACGGATTTGAGTTATTGTCTAGTGTTAATTCATTTCAGCCTGAATAATTCTCTTTTATACTTCTTGTAGGACATATGTGCTAAGGACAAATTATCTCAGTTTTTGTTTGTCTGAGAATGTCTTAATTTCTCCTTCAATTTTTTGAAGGATAATTTTGCTGGATATAGAATTCTTGATTGATAGGTCATTTCTTTCTCTTTATTATTATTATTTTTTTTATTTTTGTCCATTTTATGTGTATGTATTATCAGATACCTAGAAAAAGAATCCCAGGATTTTCCCTCCTGTGTGTTCATTTAGCTTCCTGTGGTCCATAATGCCAGCTGAGGTCATCAGTACAATGAACCCAAATTGATGGAATGGGAGCAGATTATTCTGCCACTTTTCTAGACCTTTGAGTTGCATGCCTAATCTAGGGCTGTTCATGCCACACTTGTTTAACCTGCCTGTGAGGATTCCAACAATTTCCCCAGCTCTGTGATCGTCTATGATTTCAAATTTACCAATGTAACCATGCTTCATCACAGTTGGAAACCAAATGATGACTTTGATAAGTCATGACAAGAACTTGGCGTTTGTCTTTCTTGGCATTCTTGATAGTCTTAAGAGCATCAGCCAGGACATTCATGCACACCATTATGGAAGAAAAGAAAGATGGTGGAAAGAGTGTCACTTCTTTTCCTTCAGCACTTTGAAGATGTCACCCCACTGACTTCTGGCCACTTTCATCTGATCTTGTTGTATATGAGGTTGCCGTGAGTTAATGACAGCTAACAACAGTACATGATGAGTCATTTCTCTTTTACTTGTTTCAAGATTCTCTCTTGTTTTTAGCCTTTAAAAGTTTATTCATGGTGTGTTTAGGTCCGGATCTCTTTGGGTTTATCTCAGTTGGTGTTCAGGGGGCTTACTGGATGTTCAGATTAATGTTTTTCATCAAATTTGGGAAGTTTCTAGTAATTTTTTCTTCAAATATTGTTTCTTGATCCTTTCTCCCTCTCTCTCTTTCCTCTCCTTCTGGGACTCCCATTATGTGTACGTTGATATACTTGGTGGTGTTCTATAGGCCTCTGAGACCCTGTTCATTTCTGTTAATTATTTTTTCTTTCTCTTCTTCATATTGGATAACCTCAGTTGACATATCTCCAATCTCATTGATTCTTTTCTTCTGCCAGCTTAAATCTGCTGTTGGCCCCTCTAATGATTTTTTTTTCAGCTATTGCACTTTTCAACTCCAAAATTTCTATTTGATTTTTTAGATGATTTCTATCCCTTTATTGATATTCACTATTTGTTAAGACATCGTTCTCATACTTTCCTTTCATTCTCTAGTCATAGTTTCCTTTAATTCTTTGAACATACCCAAAATAGGTGATTTATAGTCTTTGTTTGGTAAGCCCAACATCTAGGTTTCCTCAGGGACAATTTCTATTGGCTGCTTTTTTCTCTGTATGTGGACTACACTTTCTTTTTCCTTTTCATGTATGATCATTTTTATTGAAAAGTGAACATTTTAATCATATAATGTGACAACTCTGGAAATCAGATTCTCTCTTTCCCCAGGGTTTGTTCTTGTTGCTGTTTGTTTGGTGACTTTCCTGGACTAAGCATGTGAAATCTGTATTCTTTGTCATGTATAGTCACTGGAAGTCTCTGCTTCATTAGCTTAGTAGTCAGCTAATTATTATATAAAGATTTTTTTTTTTAATTTATAAGTACCTGGAACCAGTAAGTGTTCAAGACTTTGCATGTTGGGGACACTGTCAGTGCTCAGACAGACTATCTGCAACTCTGCCTTAGCCTTCACTTCCTGCTTGTGGAGAGCCTCAAGGTCAACCAAAGGTGAGACATTAAGGTATTCTCAAGTCTCTATTGGGATTCACACAGCCCTAGTGTAGAGGCCCTACACTTATTTTGGGGCCTGTAGCCTCCTAGGAAGGATCCAAGGATCCCTGGAGGTGTAGTGGTTAAGGCATTTGGCTGATAGCCAAAAGGCTGGCGTTTCAAACCCACCAGCTACTCCACAGGAGAAATATGAGGTAGTCTGTTTCTGTAAAGATGTATAGCTTTGGAAACCCTATAGGGCAGTTCTACTCTGTCCTATGGGGTTGCTGAGTTGGAATTGACTTGATGGCAGTGGGTTTGGTTTTTGGTTTAGGTTTCTAGGAATATGTCAGAATTTTTCAAAGCCCTTTATGGACATCTATTCACTGGGCTTTTCCTTTTTAAGTTTTTGGTCAGCTTTTCCCCCTCAACTGTGATTGCCACCTCAGGCAGCTGCTATGTTAAACAATTGTCACTGAACTGTTTCAAAATGTGCCCCTAGGCAAAAGTGTTCACACCAAGCAAGCTCTGATTCAAGTCAAATAAAGACAAGCCCTGAGACTGAGGTTTTCCAGGAAGCTGTCAGGTCAAATAATGATAGTTATCTGGAGATGAGGCTTTGGAGAAGCTCCATTCCCATTCTGTACCCTCTAGTGGTTACTAGGAGGGTTTTTTGTTTGTTTGTTTGTTTGTTTAACCATGATTGCAGAGCTATTGCTGTTCTTACTGAAATTCAGATTTTTTGTGAATAAACACTGCCCAGATTATTGTAAGCATTTGGTTAATTTCTAGAGTTCTAGAAAAGTTGTTTTTGACAATTTTTGCCATTGCTTTTATGGAGGAGAGAATCTTCCATGGTCTTTACTGCAGTATTCCTGTTTACATCACTGTCAGGCATATCTTCTTCTTTCCCAGTCTCAGCCCTACAATAATGGTATTTCAAAGCCAAGATCTGGGAACTAGATGTACTCATTGCTTCTGGGATGTCTTTGCTTCTATGCTCTCTCATTGTACAGAGCTAGGAAATTTCAAGCGCATGTGTGTTCATACTAATACCTGCATTCTAACCTAACACATCACAGCATGTGTTCTAGCTTTCTTCCCTCTACATTTGTATTCTTCTTCCCCAAAAGTGATAACCCTAGTTTCTAACATCATCAATATATAGTTACATAGGTTCTCAGTTCTACAATACACAGAAAGTATTTTCAGAATTCTAACACACATTATTGTTGTTGTCAGCTGCCACTGAGTTGGCCTGTGACTCATGGCAACCCCATGTGCAACAGAACAAAATGCTGCCCAGTCCTGTGCCATCCCCATGATTGGTTGCAGATCTGACCATTGTGTTCCACAGTGCTTTCATTGGCTGATTTTCAGAAGCAGATGACCAAACCTTTCTTCCTAGTCCATCTTAGACTGGAAGCTCCACTGAAATCTGTTCAGCATCATAGCAACACACAAGCTTCCACTGACAGGTGGGTGGGGACTGTACATAATGGGTGCATCGACCAGGAATGGAACATGGGTCTCCCACATGGAAGGCAAGAATCCTACCACTGAACCATCACTGTTCCCTCACAACACCCGTGCCACTATGAGAAACAAACTTACCAAGGTAGAGCTTGAGATTTGTTTGCTTTTTTTATGTCTTTAGACCAAGAGTATGCAAAGTACTGTATTCAAAGGTTATTTAGTTCAGTTCTTTTTATTCCTCATTCAGCATGGTTATGTTATTACTTTGATTTCAAATATAACCTCTTTGCAGTCAATTTTAGTTATTTTCCCCCATCCATGATGATTTAATTTTATATTTTAAAATATAAGACATTAGTGTGATTCCAAAAGTCAAAATATAAAAAGGCATGTATAGATGAATTTGAAAATCTAGATGAAATGGATGATTTCTTAGAGAAAAATAACTTACCAAAATTGACTTCTTTAGAGCTTAACAGATCAATTTCCATAAAAGAAATAGAGAAAGTTAGTACGGATCTACCCTATAAAGAAAGCATCAGACCCAGATAGTTTCACAAGGAAATTCTACCAAACTATTAGAGACTAGTTAATCCCAATGCTACATAAATTGTTCCAGAGGATAGAAAATAAAGGAAAACGCTCACATTATTTTTATAAAGCAAGTATAACACTGATAGCATGAAAAGTCAGAACATTTTCATTTACAAATATCAATGCAAAAATCCTAAGTAAAATATTAGCATGCAGAATTCATAATCATCACATGAAGAAAATGATATAGCATGACCATGTGAGTTTTATTCCAGGAATTCAAGGAGGTTTCAATATGGATAATGCATTAATATATCCATTATTAATAAATCTAAGAGAAAATCATATGATTATCTCCATAGATATTTAAAAATCTTTTGACAAAATTAAACACCCATTCTGATAAAAAATGAAAAATAGAAATCAAATGATACCTCTGTAACATGATAAAATATATATATACTTCAATCCTAAAGTTAGCATCATAACTTAATGGGAAAGCACTGCAGGCATTTCCACAAAGATCAAGAACAAAGCTAAAATGCTATATATCTCCATTTGTTTTCAACATCATACTGGAGGCATTGAGCCAATAAAATTAGATTAGAGAAAACAATTATATATATAAGATGGATTAAAAAAACAAAACACTGCCATCAAAGCAATTCCAACTCATAGCAACCCTATAGGACAGAGTAGAACTGCCCCCATAGGGTTTCCAAGGCTGCAAATCTTTATGGAAGCAGACTGCCTCATCTTTCTTCCACGGAGTAGCTGGTGTGTTTGAACCACTGACTTTTTAGTTAGCAGCCAAATGCTTTAAGAATAGATAAAGAGGAGGTAAAATAATCTCTATTTATAGGTGATGTGATCCCTAGAGAACCAATAATAAAGCTAATTTAAACAATAAGTACAGTAATATAGCAGAATATAAAAATCAAATACAGAAATGAGTAGTTTTCATATACACAAATAACCAGATAGAAGATATGATGAAAGAGAAAACCCCATTTGCAACAAAAAAGATGAAATACTTAGACCTAACGAAGAATGTACAAACTTATATGAGAAAAAATTTAAAACACTCCTGAAAAGACACAAAGGTAGACTTGAACAAATGGAAAGCCATTCCTTGTTCTTCAATAGGATGGATTAACATCATAAGAATGTAAATTAACATCATAAGAATGTAAATTCAGTTAATGTATAACTTTAATGTGATCCCTAAAACTATACCTATAAGCTTTTAACTGGAGCTAGATGCACTAATACTAAAGATCATATGGGAAAGTAAGCATGCCAAAAAAAGAGGAAAACCCTGAAAAAGAAGTGCTATGAGAGAGAACTAGCCTGACCAGACAATGAGATATTTTGAAGCTTTTATAATATAAGCAGTACAATACTGACACATGAATGTTGTTGTTGTTGTTGTTATGTGCTGTCGAGTTGGACCCGACTCATAGCGACCCCTCCTTGGGTTTCCGAGGCAGTATCACTACAGAAGTAGATTGCCCCATCTTCCTTCCCAGGAGTGGCGACACATGAATAGACAGTGAAACCAAAGGAAAAGAAAGAAAAAGTCCAGCTACAGACCCATATACATATGGAAATTTAGTATATGCTAAAAGTATATACTAGTCAAGTTACTAGGAAAAGAAGGACTTTTTTGTAAGCTGTTTTTTACTTTTAAATTCTTCATCTGAAATTTATTTTCATGTACCGAGGGAGGTAGATATGGTTCCAAAAAAACAAAACCGAACTCACTGCTGCCGAGTTGGATCCGACTCATAATAACCTCTCTTTGGGTTTCCGAGGTGGTATCACTACGGAAGTAGAATGCCCAACCTTCCTTCTGAGGAGTGACTGGTGGGTTTGAACCACTGGCCTTCTGGTTAGTAGTCAAATGCTTTAGGTACTACACCACCAGAGCTCCTGATACAGATCCAGTTTTATCTTTTTCCTTATCCTTTAGCCCTTATCTCCCCCTACTGATATGGTATGCCAGCTCTGTCATATACTAAAATTTCATGTATATATGGGTCAGGGTCTGGACTCTCTCTTCTATTTCACTTATCTCTTCCTCTATACCTGTGCCAGTACCATGATCTTAATTATTGTATGTTCTCATTAATTCCTGATATCTGGTTGGGCAAGTTGTACCTCCTGGCTGTTCTTTAGATGTGTACAGGGTATTTTTGTCAGGAACAGAGAGTACAGGATTTCAGAGGCCAGGAAGAAGACAGTTAATGATGATGGGATGGCAGAAGCTGTAGACTCCCTGCAGGCCTGTTTGCCACCCCCTATTTCTCTCTCTGTCCCCCCCCCCCCCCATTGTGCAGCATAAAGAGGCAAGAGCTAAGCCTGGACTTGTGGCAGCAGTCTTCCACCCTGTATTTTGAAGCTGGTGGGGTGGTGGCCCAGCTTCCAGCATGCGATGAGAGACACATCTTGGGACTCTGACTCTAATACTATCTAATCCCTTTTAGATAGCAGGTCACCAGCCCTCTGAGGGCTGTTTAGTTCAACTGTGTCTAAACAGTCACCAAGACTGGGAGTGAACTGTTCATGGGAAGACCCTGTTAAACACAGTTCAATTCTCTCCAGTGGCGTCATTAGGGAGGTGCGTGGGGGGGGGTGCAGTCTATATCAGGTGACACTGCTAGAGGGGGTGACACCAAAATGACTGCAAAATTTTTGTGCAGTGTTTTCAGCAGCAACTTACTATTTTTTATAAAAAATACACCTGTAGTTAGTTATAGTGACAAAATCATTGGTTCATAAGCCCAGCTTACATGGATCAATATACCTACAAGGCTAAAGCTCCATGCTGCTTTACTTTTTGAACCTTCTAATGCACTCCAGTCAGAGCTGTCATTGTGACCCAATTACAGTGATCCTTGAAATCACATGGTTTCATCTACATGTGCTACAAGTATGTACTGTTGTTTTTGTTGTTGCCGGTGTTTTTATAGTTGGTGATTTTATCACATTTTCTGGTGTTTTAGCTACAATATTGTGATAATTAGTATTTGTGAACCTATATCAACAACTTTTTTTGAGAATGAAGTAGTAACAAGGGAAAACAAGGAGAAATTTTTTTTAAAAAAATAAAGCTTCAGCTCAGTTACTAATAATGTTGTAATTCAATGCGGAAAGGATTTTCAAAAACAATTTTGTTGTTAGTATTCATATAATCTAAGAAATATTACATTTAAGCAGTTTATGACTATATTTATCATATGTTATTCTATGATTAAAATTGATAATAACCATTACTAAGGATTCTGTATGATTTGGCACAGGAAGAGTTCCATGCAGGGGGTGACATCATGAGTTACCACACTTGGTGACACCAACCCTAGTGACGCCACTGCTTCTCTCCACTTCAACTTCTCTAGCTTGGTGATGTGCTTACATTAACCTAGTCATGCACACCAAGGGGTGGTGGGGTGGTTCTGTGTTCCCCTCCCTTTTGCTACTCGAACACCAGGTGATTTTTGGTTCAGCAAATATGTGACAGATGGAATCTGATCCCAAAGTCTTGATGGATCCAATACCTTCTCTGGCCCAGGGACTCATGGTCTCTGTGAAGTGAGGAAAGAAAGAGTGCTTTGGGGTAAGCATCAACAGGTTCAGGGATGTAGGAACTGTATGAGAGAGAGGGCAGGAGTGAGTAAGGAATTGAAAAGAGCAGGCGAAATAGCTGAATAGGGTGAGGGTCTCTATTTGAAAGGGACATGTTATTGAGCTTTAACAAGTTTAGAAAAAGGGGCATATCATAAGTGTACAGTTCATTGCATTTTCACACAGTAAACACATTCCTGCCACCTGCACTCATTCCAAGAAACAGAACATGACCAGAACTCCAGCCTAGGTGAAGGTGATGGGTTTGGGAAGGCTTGAGTGGGGCAGTTGGAGGAGACTGATTGGCTTAGGGAGGTTTATAAGTTTGAGAAAAATAGAATCCCCAGCTCAGTGAAACTGAGTAGAGGTCTGGGTCCAAAGCAGGAGGGTGTTGTACATGAAGATTCAGTTGCAGACATCAGGACACCAGGGAAGGCAGCCAAGCATATGGCTCCATGCTCTTGTCAGTGCTCAGAGAAGCAGGCATCACTCCAGTTCCACTGTGCAAGGTTGGGATTCAGGCACGTGGCCTCGCAGAGGAGGTGGGAAAGCACACTGAGGTGGCTGGGGACAGCACTATTCCACATCCTTCTCCTCATAGTTCCCACTCTTAACAGAGGGCAGAAAGATTGAGGACAGGCAGAGGGGCCAGAGTGCAATGAGAGTACACAGGGATCACTGAAAGGGAATAGCAAACAAGGAAGGGAATTAGGAGGAATGGGGAACAGAACGAGGGAGCAGGGACTAGGGACAGGAAGGAGGGAATAGCAGATGGGAGCAGGGAGCAAAAAGAATGGTGAATGGTTAGAGCACACAGGGGACACCTGTGGCTCAGAAATGCTGAGGGGACATAGTCAAAACCTAGTCACATCCTTCGCTGTAGATACTCAGGAAGCCCCTTCTCTGCTTCTCAGCCCCTTCCAAGGATACACCACTGCATTTCATGAACTGCAGGTTCCTAACCGTTAAAGAGCCTGGAGGGGACAGAGGCCTTCCTTACCCTGATGGTCAGTAAAGTATAACCACATGTCCCTCATCTAGGACATACTGTGGTCCCCAATGATCAGTCCCAAAGATTCAGAACACTATGGGCTGAGGATCAAATTTGCTGTGGTTGGCTGAAATTGGGGGCACAACATCCTGGGCGGGGGACACTTGTTGGATAGAATGCCCAAGGAAAAGACCCTTTATTCCAAGGCTGGTGCAGAAGAAAGCCTGTATGGTGAGGGGTCCATACAGGGTAGGGACTGGATGGCTGACCTGTGATGACATACTTCAAGGGGAACCTCTTCTCATGGATATAACCACAGTTGGCCTCAGTGGGCATGTAGATAGATGTAACCACATTGTTTTGTTTGCTTTTGCGTGTTGTCTATGAGGGGAAAAAAACAGTAGGACACTGGGACTGAAGAGCATTTATGGAGTGGGGAGCTGGGATCTTTGTATTATGTTAGGAGCTTTTGGGCCTCAGAGACCCACTCCACTCCCTCAGCCAGAGCAGGGTCAGGGGCTTGTGTTTTGGTGAGGAGGCAGGTGTGGAGAGGAACAGGTGCGGGCAGGGTATCCTGGTGATTTTGATCTAAAGTCCTGTGTGGTGTTGCTGAGGTAGATAAGTCCCATGTAGATAAGCCACCCACTATAGCTGGGGTGGGAGAAATGTGTCAGGGGCCCCTCGGGAGTCAGGCATTAAAGATTTTCTCATCTTCAAATCTGAAAAAAGTTTACATAGCACGTTTCCACAGGGCTTTATCACCTCAGGGGACTTCCCTTCAGGAACCAGGTAGTCCCAGGGTAGCACAGACAGTAAAGTGCTCAACTACTAGCTGGAAAGGTTGGCGGTTCGAACACACCCAGAGGTGTCTTGGAAGACAGGACCGGTGATCAGCTTCAGAAAGGTCACAGCCTTGAAAACCCTATGGAGTAGTTCTACTTTGGACACATGGGATCACCATGAGTTAGAACAGACTTGAAGACAACTAACAACAAAAAACCTTATTGTGAGTCCACGTGCTGTGGGCCTCGCTGAGGTCAGCCCAGATGTAGCCATGTTTAAGTTACAATAAACAACATGCAGGTGTGGTTGGTAGTACCCACAGGCCTGCCTAAAGGTGATCACTAACAGAGTGAGGAACAAAGCAAGGACCAGCAGAAGGTTGGGATTCATGCCAGGGGCTGAGCTTCATGGGGGATACTGAAGTGACCTTTCCCCAGCTCAGCTCACACATCCCACCCCACCCCACCCAATCAGAACAGGATCTAATTATCTAACTATCCTACATGATTGCTTTCCAGGGAACTGAGGTCGGGGGCTGGCCCCCACGGTGTGGTGTCCATGGGCAAATCATCCTCCAACCCTAGCGCAGACCTGTGAAGGATTCTGCATGGGGACTATAATGCTCATTTCTAAGGGTGAATTACTGAGGTTCAAGTGAGAGAAGATCTGGTCCCCACGAGCCTCACTGAGCTGGACCTCATGCTTCACACCTCGCATGGCTGTAAACCCCCACATGCTTCCTCTTAAGTCATCAGAGAGTTTCTCCCAAACAGATCCACACAGAAACATACAAAATGCCTCATGAAGGTGCTCACTTTAATGAATTTTCTAGAAAGGTCATGAGGAGAACATAGTGACCCCAGAACTACAGATCCTACTAGTTCATGCTGGGGCTCTGGAGCAGGCAGCCTTATATGCTGTCCTGGACTCTAAAAAGGGTTGCAATAGGGCCTAGTGGAGCTGAGGTACTGGTCAGCCCTGTCCACTCCAGGCTCCATCCTTCCCTTCCTACCTTCTACTTGACCTTCCTCCCAGGGATTAGAATACCAGAGGGCTCAGAGAACCAGCCCCAGACTTGGGGAACAGCGTTAAGAGTGCAGGGAGCTAATACACGGGTCTGGTGAATTGTTAGGAACTGCCAAACTCTTGCAGGCTCAGCTAATAGCACCAAGGACACAAGGGCCAAACCAGGAGCCAGGCCTCCCTTACAGTTGTACCCATCAGCGAAGGTAGATAAGGTTCAGATCCCTCCAGGGCATGACCAAAGTATAGACGTTAACATAGAAATTATTGCCTGCAGTGAATGTCCCTGCTAAGATGGATAAGCACTTGGTGATCAAAATCCTTTCATCCAGATCCAGGACGTACCGTGGGCCCTGGGGGAACCTCCCAGGGGTGCACAAGGTTCTGGAACAGGATCACAGAGGATCCAGGGGCCACCCTTGGATAGCCCAGTATGCCCTGGGGGGAGTGCTGGGTTCTTCCTGGTAGGAACAATGGGGAGTCTGATGGGAGGAAGTTTGGGAGTCTTTTCCTTCACCAAAAAAAATATATTGGAGCCTTCTTTTTCTCCAAGCACATGCAGGTCAACAGGACACCTGCATATTCCACTGAATGTTTGCACCAATCTGAAATTCTGGTTCCCCCAGCCCCTCACATGAGTCCAAGGACTTTTAGAATTCAAGGAGCAGGAGCCAGGGAAGGGCACGGCTATGAGAGCAGGAAGGCCTGAGGAAGGGAGTGTTTGGCAGGTCCCCTTGTTCAGGTTTTATAGGGGAAGAAGAACCAGAGAGGTGATATCCCAGTTTTAGTGAGGAGACAACTGTGTAGGGGGAGGTGTGTGTAGGGTCTGGGCTGGTTTATCTGGTTGGTCCTGATTCTGGACCCTATGTGTATTCGTGTATTTCAGTGCTGCAAATATTTTCTTCAAAGTTGGTCAGAGTGGAGGTGGGGAAAGGACGACAGGGGAGAAAGGCAAAGCTTGGGGATTTTGAGATCATATCCTTTCCCCATGTCATCTCTCTTATTCCCCATATAATCACTTTCAAGGAATATCCCACAAGCCATGGGTGGAGAGCCAGGGCTATCCCATCTTCCAGAGTTGCTAGCTGGGTTATGGGTGGGGGTGGGAAGTAGTACAATTCTGCTCTTGGTCCCCTGGGAGTTTCCCCTTCCACCCAGACTCACAGCAGTACAAAACCTAAGGGTGGGAACAGTAACACAAACAGGTTTGGATGGGGCATCCTCACTTTTCAACATCTTTTTGGTGCCTGAGGCAAGGAGGAGAGCTGTTTGCCAACTAATAGGGCATTTGTTAATGAGTCTGTCAACTGGAGAGATTTGTTCACAGAGGAATTTGCCAGTGAGGTGGTGATTTGTCATCAGTGAGAGGAATTTATAAAATAGAGGGCCCTGTGCAAATAGGAAGGTCCCTGGGTGGAGTAAACCATTCTTGGCTACTAGTCAAAAGGTTTGAGCCCAACCAGCAGTGCCATGGTGGAAAGGCCTGGAGATCTGTTTCCATAAAGATTACAGCCAAGAAAACTCTTTGGAGAGCAGTTTTACTTTGTTTTAACACATGTGGTTGCCATGAGTCAGAATCAACTCCTTGGCAACAGTTTTTTTTTTTTTTTTTTGGTGCAAATAAAACCAAACCCACTGCCATCAAGTCAGTTCTGACTCATAGTAACCCCCATTGGGTTTCCAAGGTGGTAAATCTTTATGGAAGTAGCTTGCCCCATCTTACTTTCATGAAGCAGCTGGTGGGTTTGAACCACCAACCCTCTGGTCAGCAGTTAAATGCCTTAGGCACTGAGCCATCAGAGTGGGACTTATAAATTAGTATATAGTAAAATGTTTTAAAGTACTGACTAGGGAAATTAATAAATTATGGTTGATAATGCAGGTTATATTACCATTACTGATGTGGCAGATCACCAATGCTAATGCCAATGTTGAGAATTATTACTAATACATCAGATTTTATGTATAATATGAAAACATTATTTTAAATAGTTTGCATCCCTCACCCCCTCAGCACTGGACACAGGATGCTCCCAACAGGTCATCAGTGAGATGGGTTTGTGCATAGGCACTACACAAAGACACCACCTGCTGGGTGGCAGTTCTTTATTTCATTATCTCAGAAAAAGACGGGAGTGGGAAAGTTGATGAGCATTGGGCGGGCTTAGACTTCTGCTGGGGGGCAGGATTCATACTATCCGGGGCCTCAGGGACTGCCAGGTGCACAACCCTGGCACTCGTGGCAGGCAGGCAAGGTAGCGGCTCTGGAAGCCCTTCTCAGAGCCTGAGAGAAGTTGGTCTGTCCACAGGCAATGAGTGTCACTCTCCAGGTTGCAGGGGATGGATGAACAGGGGAAAACCTGGAGAAGGGGAGGCGGCACATCTCTGAGGGCTTCTCTTCCACCCCCTACCTCCCCTATGGACAAGAACTTTCCCCTCTTCAACTATCAACGTCAAGATGCTGGGGAGACTTGGTATTTTCCCACCTAGGTACACTTAAGAACAGCCTCTCCCATTGAAGGAACAGTCATTGGGCTCTGCAGGGTGACAGTAAGCCAGTGAAAGGACCAGTTTCCTAGGAATGGTGTTTAGGGAACAGTTGCTGGTAGTCAGTCAGACAAGTCTCCTGGGGATAGGGAACAACTGATAGTAGTAGGGAACAGTTGGCAGGTGTGGAATTTAAGCACAGGAATAGCCAGTCTCTCGGGTTAGAGGACATCTGGGGCTGTCAGGGAATATGCTGGGAACAGTAAGAGCTGCAGAGAAACTATCATATGTGCTGGAGAACATTCTAAGGAACCAAGAAACAATCCCAGGGGGTTGAGAACAGACAGAAGACTAGAGAATAGTTGTAAGGGAGAGTCAGAGGGACAGAAAACAGCCAGAAGGTCCAGGAAATAGCCAATCCCAAGAATCAGACACGGGGCAAGGGAAAACCAGAGTTTCCAAAGAAACAGTCACGGGTTTGGAGAAATAGCAAGAGAAGTCAGGGACAACCCTAGGGGAGCAGTCCTAGGGACAAGGACTAGCCAGAAGGAGCAGGAAGAGCCCAGGGAATGATCTCCACGAGGAAAACAGGGCCCAGGCACTCACTGTGCATTCCTCACAGCCAGCAGCATAGGCTTTGGTGAAACCTTGACGCTGACCAGAGCTCAGACTGCTCCAAGGAGCTATGAAGCTGCAGGTGGTGATGTGCAGGTGCCCCTCCAGAAGTTGTCCTGGGTCGGAGGAGGATGGGAAGCCAACAATAAGTTTCTGGTTGGCTGGGCCAGGGGCAGTTGTTGTTGTTGTTATGTGCCATCAAGTCGGACCTGACTCATAATGACCCCTCCTTGGGTTTCCGAGGCAGTATCACTATGGACGTAGATTGCCCCATCTTCCTTTCGAGGAGTGGCTGGTGGGGTTGAACTGCCAGTCTTCTGGTTAGCAGTCAAATGCCTTAGGCACTACACCACCAGAGTTCCTGGGCCAGGGGCAGGGTAGCACCCAATTGGCATCCCTAGAGCACAGATCCCACTGGAGAAAGCCCTAGCTTTTTGATAGGCTGAGATTGGGGTAGTCCCCATTTCAACTGGTACCATTCCTTTGGGAGCCTTGCCTGCCACACAGTTGCTAGGCAGTGTCTGAGGGACAGGTTGGCGAGGTACAGGGTGAAGGGGTGGGGTCTCACCAGCGATGAGAAACTCCTCACTGTGGTTCTGGGACTTGTGGGAGTACCCACAGACGCTCTCCATGATAGGAGTATAGACGAACTGGATGTTAGGAACATCTCCTGAGGCACTGAACCCTTTGAACATCTGTTGATGAATGAGAGGAAGAGTCTTTGTTTTACTGATATAATCCTCCCCTTCCATGTTCTATCTCAAAATCATATAGCATCCTGAGACCATGGCCAAGTTCCTCGCCAACCTGTGGCCAGAGTCTTCTATTTTGATGGGAGAAAAATGTTAGGAACTTCTGGGAAAGGGGCAAAAGAGATACCTTGGTTATCTTGATCTCATAACGCTGGTGTAAGTTTGTCCGGTTGACTTCTGCGTTCCCCATGAACTTGGCCCTGATGACTGCAGGAGAGGAGGGAAAAAAACAAGTCAAATAGGCTACATAAGTGAATAAAAATAAAACAACCATAATAATAACACTAGACAAGCACATAATCAAACAGAGATGACTGCATGCAGACAACACATTAAGCATTTTATACATTCTTTAATTGACCCAGCTGTATATTGACTACCTACTCATTACCTGGCACTGCTCTAATACTTTTTTGTATATTTCATATATTTGTTACTCTACTCAGCAAATATTTTGGAGCACCTACTGTGTGCCAGAAGGTCCCGAGGAGACGCAGTTTCTGCTTGACTGCTAACTTACAGGTTGGTGGTTTGAACCCAACCAGTGGTGCTACAAAGAAAACGCATGGCGCTCTGCTTCCATTAAGATCACAGCCAAAAAAAACCCCTATGGAGCAGTTCTACTTTGTAACACATGAAGTCACCATGAGTTGCAATCAACTGGATCACAACTAACAAGAACAACAACTGTGTGCCAGGCATTGTGCTGTGCTCTGTGGATTCCTTCATTCATTCAACAAGCATTTTTTTGAACACTACTATGTACCAGGCACTGTTCAGGGTGTTAGGGATACAACAGTGAACAAAACAC
The DNA here is from genome assembly GCF_000298275.1 of Orycteropus afer afer. Taxonomy (NCBI): domain Eukaryota; kingdom Metazoa; phylum Chordata; class Mammalia; order Tubulidentata; family Orycteropodidae; genus Orycteropus; species Orycteropus afer. Next base: position 322,485 of record NW_006922428.1, read on the forward strand.
AAAAAATCTCCCTTCCCTTGTGGAATTCACATTGTACCCAAGGGGAGACAGACTAGAAACAAGCAAAATAAATAAGTATATGGATTGTTATAAACTCAAAATTCACTGCCATCTAGTCAATTCTGACCCATGGCAACCCCCATTGGGTTTCCAAGGTTGTAAATCTTTACGTAAACTGACTTCCCCATCTTTCTTCCACAGAGCGGCTGGTGAGTTCAAACCACTGACCTTTAGGTTAGCAGCCAAATGCCTTAACCACTATACCACCAGAGCTCCTTGGCATGTTAGAAAATATTAAGTGTGATGGAGAATTACAGAGCTAGGTAAAAGGGATCAGGAGTACCACGGGTCTAGGGTTAAAATTTTAACAAGGTTGCCAGGGAGGGTCACCCTGAGAAGGTGACATTTGAGGCAGACACCATGTGGATACCTGGAGGAAGGGTGTACCAGACAGAAGGGCCAGTATAAAGCCCTGACGTTGGCATTGGGTCTAGTGTAATCAAGGGAGTGTGAGGAGCCTGGTGTGGCTGGAGCAGAGGAAGTGCAGGGGTGGGTAGAATTGTTTTAGAAGTAGGCTCCACTGTGAATCCCACTGGACTGAGAGGGAAACCAAAGCACGGAGTGTGTGAGCGGGGTAGACTCACCTATGTCAGAACTGCAGAAGGCCATTTGCGGGTGGGGTACAGCACATGTGCAGGCTCTGCTGGGGGCAATTAGGCACAGCAACAACAGAATGCCAGAGGCCAGGGGTGCGAAGATGGCCATGGTGAGTTCTGCTGGAGTCAGGAGTCAGGCAGGGAGTGTCAGGTGGCCCCAGCACAGCTTATCTGCTGACCTGAAGGCCTCCCACCCCAGCGTGTCCCAGGGCACCCTGAAAGGGATTAAGGGGCTGGTTTGGACTTGGGGAGTGTAGATTTTAAGAGGGTTAGTGGTTTGAAGGGCCCAGAGGGGTTTAGGTGGTTGGGAAACTTGAAGGAGTTTTAGAGTTTGGGTGATTTAGGGGACTGGGTGAGTTGGAGGATTAGAGGGTTGTGGAGTTAGGAAAATAAGAGGGTGAAGAGTTTGAGGATTAGGGGGTTGGGGTTTAGGGGTTAAGGAGTTTGGGGTGAAATTTTGGGGTCTGAGGGGTGAAGTTTGGGGGAGGTTGAGAGTTTAGGGGTTGTGAACCTTGAGTAATATAGGGGGCTTGGGGGTAAGTTTAGAACTTAAGGAGGTTGAGGAATTTGGAGGAGGTTGTGGATTTAGGAAGCTAGGGGAATTTGGAGGTTTAAGGGGTTGGGGAATTTGGAGGCTTAAGGGGGTGGGGTGCCTGGGAGATTTAGGGGCAGGGAGAGTTTTGAGATTTAGGAAGGTGGGGATTGAGGAGTTTGGGGAATTTGGGGGCCTGGGGAGCTTAGGGAGCTAGGGAGAGGGGTGTAGGACTCGGAAGCAGTAAGGGAATTTAGGGAAGTTGGCAGGTTGGGAAGAGTTTGTAGTATTAGTGGGTCACGGGTTTGGGGGAGTTAGTATGGATGTTAGGGATGGGGGAGTTTAGGGGGTCAGGTTTGATGGAGCAGCTGCAGCACCACCCTCTTCCCCCTTTTCCAGCCCATTGTCCTGGTGCCTGCAGGCCAGGCTCAGCAGCCAGGCATCTGGCACAGGAACCGACAGGCCTGGTGGCTGGCAGCAAAGTTCGGGCCCCTGCCTACCTCTGCTGTCTCTCTCTGGGCGCTGGGTCTTCGGCGATGGCGGC
>NW_006922428.1:324431-343280 GCF_000298275.1 Orycteropus afer afer
AGCCTCAATGGAAGGCTTATAGACAGGCTTCCCCCGCATCCCCTCAAGTCTCCAAACTCCCTCTAAAGTCTGTCCTACTCCCTGTATTCCCCAAGCTCCCCATGACTGAAACGCAAATTCGTTCATTCCTTCAACAAACACACATGCACACAAAAACACAAAAATGCCTTTCCTTGTAGATCTGCCATCCTGACAAGGGGAGGCAGGAAAGAAAGGAATTAAGTAGAAGTAATGAAGGAAGATAAGGTATGTGAATGGAGGAGGAACACAAGGTGGGGAAACTGAGATACAGAGTTAAGCGCCATCAAGATCACAGAGTTAATAAGTGGCAGAATGGAGATTTGAGCTCAGGTGGCCTGGAGCCACAGCTTGGGTCTTAAAAACCCCTCTCAAAAACCACAGTCAAATAGCCAGCATTTATATAGAACCTACTGTGTACCAATGAAAGAACTCTGGTGGCATTGTGGTTAAGGCATTGATTGGGCTGCTAACCAAAATGTTGGTGGTTCATCCCACCAGCTGTTCTGCAGGAGAAAGATCAGGTGGTCTGCTTCAGTAAAGATTTACAGCTCTGGAAATCTATGGGGGTCGCTACGAGTTGCAATTGACTCAAAGGCAGTGGGTTTGGTGCACCGATGATGCATTGGTGGTTCAGTGGTAGAATTCTTGCCTTCCATGCAGAAGACTCAGGTTCAATTCCCGGCCAGTGCATCTCAAGCACTGCCACCACCCATCTGTCAGAGGAGGCTTGTGTATTGCTATGATGCTGAACAGATTTCAGCAGGGCTTCCAGACTAGGAAGGACTAGGAATAAAACCCTGGCAATCTACTTCCAAATATCAGCCAATGAAAACTGTATGCACTACAATGGTTGGAGCCCCAACTAATACGGAGATGACACAGGACTGGGCAGTGTTTTGTTCTGTTGTGCATGGGGTCACTATGAGGCAAGAACTGCCGACTCCATGGCAGCTAGCAACATACTGTATACCAGGCACTTGCCATAATTTATGTCATATAAAGTTTACAAGCCTGTGAGATGGGAGCTAGTGGTATTCCCGTTTTACAGATGAGGAAATATGAGGCATTAGAGGAATTGAGGAGTGATTCAAAGAGTTAACTTGCTCAGCTGCAAACCAAGAGGTTAGAGGTTCAAGTTCACCCAGAGCCAGCTCAAAAGGAAGGATTGGCTATCTACTTCCAAAAACTCAGCCATTGAAAACCCTAGGAAGTACAGTTCTACTGTGATACACATGGGGTCACCATGAGTCAGAATCCACTCAAAGGCAACTTTTTTTTTTTTTTTTCTTAAGAAGAATTGAAGAATTTTCCCAGGGTCACGAGGCATGGCTGGGATTCAAACCTTGGCTAACACCAGGATCTTAACCCTGGGAAGGCATAGTACTGGCAAGCAGGGAATGTGCATGAGGGGGGAGTGTTGAATGGTGATGAAAGATGTCAGTGAGTCAGTAGAAAACTAATCCCCACCCCATCCTGCCCTGCCCCTTCCCCACTAACCCTCCCATACCTCTGGTGGAGGGTGGGGTGAGGCAGCCCCTGTCCACTAGCTTCCTGACAATAGCTTATCCCAGGGTCCCGGGGAAGGGAACAATTCTAAATTCTGAGGACTGCTTAACATCCTTGGTTAATTTAGGGAGGATGACCAACAATGATGACAACGATAGTGATGATAGCACTTATTGTGTCCTGTTCACTAAGGTCTGCGTGTAAATTGTCTCATTCAATCTCCATTACCCCTTTGCTAAATAAGCCTGATTAACTCAGGGAGATTAGACCAGTAACAATAATAACTAACAACACTTATGGAGAGCTTACTGTGTAGCAAGCACTATTCTAAAATCTTTGTATGTACAGTATCTGATTCAGTCAGTCCTGATTACTTCTTTGTTAATTAATGTTGGTTAATGAAGGGAAGTTAAAGCAATAATAGTAGTAGTATTACCCAATACTTATTGAGGATTGAAGTTTATTGTGTGCCAGATACTGTGCTATGTTTTTCCTGAAATAACTAATTTATTCCTCACAACATCTCTGTGTTAGAGACTGCATATTCTCATCACATAGATGAGGAAACTGAGACACAAAGGGATTGAGTGAACTGCTCAGGAATGAGTGAAGAAATGACTGGGCAGCGGGGGGTGGGGGGGGGAGACAGGAAAGGAGAGAAGTAAACCCAAAAGATTGTAGACACTGACTGTGAAAGTGGGTGAGTGTGTGTGTGGGGGGTGGGGGTGGTGAGAGTGAATGAGACAGGGGTTGAGTAAGAGCTGCGGCTGGCCAGGCTGAGGGAGAAGTGGGGAAAGGGAAAGTCCTGCTGTAGCTCCTTACTGACCCTGTATCTGACGCCAGCTCTGTGATTCTGAAGCCTGAGTCAGCACAGAGTTTTACCGACTATCTACATATGAGGGTTGTGGGGATCCAGGTTATTGCACAGGCTGTGAAACTGGTGGAGTTTCGTGGAAGGGATGTCTGGGTTTGTGACCATCGGAGAAATGGATGGGTATGGGGGCTCTTGGGGACCAACTGAGGTGTGTAGAGCTAACCTCTGACAATGCCCACCACACTCCACTACTTAGGCCTGATTGTGTCCTTTGTACAGATCAGGAAACTGAGGCCTAGACAGAAGTTAAGTGACCTGCTTGGGGTCCACATGGCCTTAGGAAGAGAGGAGGCCAAGATGCAAACACACGGCTCTCCAGAGGGACCCCAGAGCCCAAAGCTCCATGTGCAGACACACAAACACAGTGTGTGCAGGTTCAGGGCAAGAGGAAACAAGGACTAGTTATGAAAAGAGGGGCCTAGAAACGTTGGGGGTGTGCATGCATGTGTGTACACAGCTCTCTGGTGCCTGTCTGCTTTTGAGATTGTGTGTGTGCCTTTGAGAGCTGTGTGTATGCCTCTAGGTGGTGTGTGTACTTCTGTGTTGTGTATTTGTTTCTGAGAGCTGTGTGTAGGTGAGTGTTTTGTGTATCTCTCTGTTTTGTGTTGCTCCTAGGAGTCGTGCCTGCCTTTGTAAATTGGGTGCAGGTTGTCTATAAAGCAGTCTGACAGCGGAGGCTTAATTCCATTTTAAAGTCCTGACATGAGTCTGGAATCTTGAATAATTGTGAATGTGTTGTTCACTTCTGCATGCTGTGTGTATGCCTGAGTGTACATCATGTGCACACCTCTGCATTGTTTCCTTGGCATGCTACCTAGAGGACCCTCATAATCCCGCATCCCAACACGGTGCCTCTCAACCCCTCCACCCACCCACAATGACGCCAGTCTTTTGGGAAATGAGGAAGGTGGGGGTGCAGAGGGAGGGCGAGGTCTGAAGGTCAGTCGGTCACCCTAAGCATGTGGGCTTCCTGTGCCTGTCGGGAACCAAGAACCGCTGGGAACCGCCCCAGCATCCCCTCCGGGAATGCAGTCTCTCTACCCCGTCAGGCATCTGTCTCCACAGAAGGAGGGAAAGTCGGGAGGGGCCCTTTGCGTGCATTATAGTGGGGCTGGAGTCATCCAACCCAGTACCCTCCACCCCACCCAGGGTGAGTGGAACTCAAAAAGTGCCTCCCGCCCTTGAATGTGTGTATATATATGAGTGTGTGCGCACGCACACACATACTTAGGAATGTTGTGCGTGCACACACCCAGAGGTGTTGCCTGGGAATAATATACTTAGGAGGGTTCTGGTTGTCTCTGGTTGTGTGCATGCCTCTCTGTGTTGTGCATTGTTGTGTATTTGGCAAATCATGTTTTATGTGTGTGTCAAGATATACTTTTTATGTACCCAGGAGAGTGACGTGGGTCTCTCTGTTATCAGTGGGCCTCACTGATTATGTGAATACCTAGAAGTGTGTGTGTACATCTTCTCCTAGAGTGAAAATACACACTCTGTAACAGTAAACTTAAGAGATTTATTGAAAGTCCAGAAATGGTCCAGATTGGGACCAGACTCCAAATTCACAGACTGAAGATGGCTGCTCCACTGGACAATGAATAAGCAAGCATTCTTGTACAGTTGGAGCAGGAACTAACGTTACAAACCATCATTAGTTGAAAAACAATCAGGGGAGTCAAGATGAGCTATTTAAGATGGGAGCTTAGCAGGGATGAGTGGCTAATCATATGGGATTACATATGTTTGGATAAGGGTACATCATTGCAAGGGTACGTGCTCTTCAGCTCATTGCAGGATGTCACAGGACAATGGCAGGACAGGTATTTCTGATAATCTACTATTATCATTGCTTTCTCCATCATGTGTCTCCATGGGAGTGCACTGTAAAGATGTATTGATAATGCTGTGCATCAAGACCCTTTGGGTATAAGCGATCGCATCTTGCACCTGTTTGACCATTGTGGAAAGGCCATCTGGGAACAGATTGTGATATCCTATCCTGCACCTGCCAGATCTCTGAGAAAAAGAATGTCTCCTTTAGGGTATATGGTTAGATCAGCAGCAAGGTTATAGGAACTGCTGTTAGGAAAGGCAACCTTAAAATTCAATATGGATTCCAGACTCGTCAAGACTTTAAAATGGAGTTAAGCCTCCGCTTTCAGACTGCTTTATTTACACACACCAAGTACGTCTGACATTAGACTTTCATACAGTCTCATTGTTGTGTAGGTCTGCTTGTTGAGTATGTGCCCAGGAATGTTGCGTGTGCCTGTAAGTGTTGGAATTTGGCCAATTCTGTTGTATGTGCTTGTCAGAGTTGAATGTGCCTCTGTATTCTATGGCTATGCCTCTGATGGTGGTCTGTGTGTTGTATGGATAATCTTGTGTGTTCTGTTTGTCCCTGTTGTGTGTGTTTAGGCAAAGGGAGGAGGGCTGTGTGCTATGTCTGTGCCCCAAAAATGTTGGTAGTATGTCTAAGAGTGTTGAGCGTGTACTGATTGCTGGGAAACAAAGCTGGTTGGGCATGCTGATCTCTGTCCTCTGTTGTGAGTACATGGTTGGGTGGGTGACTGTGTTGTCTCTGTGCAACCCTGGAGAGGTTAAGTGTGCTTTGGAACCTCTGCTGGTTGTGAGTCCCTCTATCTCTTGTGTCTCAATGTGCATTGGCATCTCTGGGCTTCCGTCGATCTGAGTTCTGAGTGTCTCTCTGGGTCATGCATGTGTGTGGACAAGGCTTGCATACAAAGCTTGGTGTGAGGTCCCGTTGCCACATGCTCATCACTGCCACCCGTACACACATATTCATGTCTTTATCATTCACTTACTGTAAAAACAAATGCTCCTTTTTCCAGAAAAGTCCCCCACCCTTATCCCATGCCTCTGCCTGGGAAAGCATGGGTGTGAAGTCTGGGGATATGAAGTGATGGAGGGGGAGACAAAAAGGCAGGGCTCTGGGTTCGATTTCGGGCTGGGTGGTGCTGTGAAACCCCATCTGTCTCTAAGCTCCCTCTTCTGGGAAATGGCTCATAATGTGGCTTCTACCAGATGGGTTCCCCTTAGCACCATCCCCTACCCCTGGCGCTCAGCACTCCTGCCCTGACCATGCCACCTCTTTCCATCCTACCCAGCTCAGCAGCACAACGTACCCTGTGGTTGTGAAGATGGGACATGCACACTCCGGGATGGGCAAGGTGAGTCCCTGAGGATGGTGTTTGTACACAGCACATTCATCTGGCATTGTTTATATGTAAATGTATATTTGTATATTCAACACACACCAGTAATCTTGTATGATGATGGTGCATCTTGGGGTATCTTTATCTATTTGCAATTTTACTCTTTTCCATTCAGTTGATTTTTTTGTGGGCCCATTTTTCTATCATACATTCAGCCAATCTTGTATGTTCTGTTAGTGTATCCAATATTGTGTCTCTGTGTGTATGCACGCCTGTGTTGGGTACACATAACCATAATCTTTTATATTTAAAGGTCTTGGGGTCCTTGTATGTTTTCCATCAAATTTTGTCTGTGTACACAGAAAAGACTTGAGATTTGTATGTTTGAGTGTGTCAGTGTTTGTGTATGTTTGTATATTGTGTGTACAACTGATTTTGTGCCTGGGTGCCCATTATGTATACTGTTTGATTAAGGTTATATGCCATCGAGTCGGACCTGACTTTGAACAGCTTTACTGAACTATAATTCACATCATTCAACTCACATGTGAAGTGTACAGTTCAATGGTGTTTAGAATATTCAGAGTTGTATATACCCAACTTTGTGCACATGTAAAAAAGACTTATATGCATGTTTGAATGCCTTAGTGTGCCTGTTAATATACTGTATGTCCACCTCATTTTTGTGTATGCACCTCACCTGTGTGCTATATGTGTACACAGCCTTACTCCCTGAGGCACCCCCACTAGTGTCCCATCCTATCTGGGCTCTGATCCATGACCCCAGACCCCACTCTTATAGGTCAAAGTAGACAACCAGCATGACTTCCAGGACATTGCAAGTGTCGTGGCACTGACCAAGACATATGCCACTGCCGAGCCCTTCATTGATGCCAAATATGATGTGCGTGTCCAGAAGATTGGGCAGAACTACAAGGCCTATATGTGAGTGGAGAAACTGAGGTCTGGGGAGGGGTCCGCTGCCCTGTCCCACCTGCCCACCCCAAGTTCCCTGAACCTCTTTTCCTTTGTTCCCCAGGAGGACGTCTGTATCAGGGAACTGGAAGACCAACACTGGCTCTGCAATGCTTGAGCAGATCGCCATGTCTGACAGGCGAGCAACTCAAACTTGTGGTGGGACAGTGAGGGTGGGAATGCAGCACCCAGACAAAGCACTGACAGGTTTCCTACCCCACGTCTTGGCAGGTACAAGCTGTGGGTGGACACATGCTCAGAGATCTTTGGGGGACTGGACATCTGCGCAGTGGAAGCACTCCATGGCAAGGACGGAAGGGACCACATCATTGAGGTGCGCACAGAGGGAGGAACAAGTGCACAGCAGCAACACGCTAAACTGTTACACTCTTTGTGGCACAAAAGATCCTTAGCTAACGGCAAAGAGCCTAGTAAAGTGTAGAGTACCTTGTGAACTGTGACATTCCAGGCAAATGGCAAAACAGTAAACTCTAAACTGCTCTATGAACTTGAATGTCCTTGGTGAATGGCAAAACGCTTGTTAAACTATAAAGTACTCTGTGAACTGGGACACCTTGGTGAATGGCAAAGCCCTTAGTAAACTGTGAAGTGTGCTGTAAGCTATAAAACCTAATGAAGCAAGTTAGTGAAGACAGTAAAGCATTCTGTAAACCAAACTCACTGCCCTCTAGTTGATTCCAACTCATAGTGACGTTCAGGACAGTCCCCCATAGGGTTTCCAAGACTGTAAATCTTTTTGGAAGCAGGCTGCCACATCTTTCTCTCATGGAGCAGCTGCTGGGTTCGAACCACCTACCTTTTGGTTAGCAGCCGAATGCTTTTTACCACCACACCACCAGAGCTTCTTGTAAACTGTAAAGCACCTTACAAATTAGGAAGTGTTTGGTGAGCAGTAAAGCGTTTTGTAAAACTATTTTTAAAAAAGAGCTCTTTAAACTGAGAAGTCCCTGTTATTGAAGAAAAATGGTTTCAAAATTCTAAAGCTCTTTATGAACAGTGGTGCCCTTGGTAAACAGTACAACAATTTGTAAACTGTAAAATATCTTGAAAATCAGGAAGTACCTGGTAAAGAGCAGGGCTTTATACATGGTAAAGTATTTTGTAAACAGTGGTTCCCCTTGTAAAGAGTAAGGTGCTTTGTAAATTGTGAAGTCCTCTATAAAGGACAAGAAACTACTTGGCATCAAGTCGACTCCGGCTCATAACGACCCTATAGGACAGAGTAGAACTGCCTCACAGGGTTTTCAAGGCTGTGAATCTTTTCGGAAGCACACTGCCACATCTTTCTCCCACAGAGTGGCTGGTGGGTTCGAACCATGGACATTTTGGTTAGCAGCCAAGCACTTAACCACTGTGCCATGAGAGCTATAAAGCAAGCATCAGCAAACTTTTTCTGTAGAGGGTTAGAAAGATTATATTTTGGCTTTGTGGGCCATACAGTCTCTATTGCAACTACTCAACCCTGCAAAAGCAGCCATGGACAATATGTAAACAAGTAAGTGTGGCTGTGTTCCAATAAAACTTTATAGACACTGACATTTGAATTTCATATAATTTTCACTTGTTATGACATTTCAAAAATTATTTTTCAACCAATAAAAAATGCATAGCACTCACATAGAGGGAAAGCTGGACAGACAGCAGGAATGCAAGGATGAGAAGGGCACAGGGAGGGGTGGTCACAGGGGAAAAAAATGTAAAACCCACTCTAAATCATGGGCTGTACAAAAATAGGTGGTGGGCTGCGTTTGGCCCACGGGCCATAATCTGCCGATCCCTGCTGTGAAGTAACTCCTAGGCTGTAAGCTACCCTGTGAAGAAGACAAAACCAGTGCCTCTTAACCTAAAGCTCATTTGTTTGGCAGCTGCTATGCCTTTTGCCAACTTAAAGCACCGTGTAACTTTCACCTTCACAGGTACTTCCTGCCTCTCTCCTCATTGGATCTCTTTTCCTCCCCCAGGTGGTGGGTTCCTCCATGCCGCTCATTGGAGACCACCAGGATGAAGACAAGCAGCTCATCGTAGAGCTCGTTGTAAATAAGATGGCCCAGGCCCTGCCCAGGCAACGGGATGCCTCCCCAGGCAGGGGCTCCCACAGCCAGGTCAGGGCCCCAGCATTGAGTGAGGGCCAGGCAGGCCTCCTGGGGTAGTGGAGGGGAGGTGGGCCCCCAGTCATACAGAGCCATGGAGCTGGTAATCAGTAGGCTAACTTGTGGCTGAGCAGGGTGCCTACAGAATCACCATTATGCACATGCAGTGACAATTGCCAATTACTTAAAAAATTGATAAATACCTGCTACCCTGACTTCCCTGAGTGCCTCCTGACCCCTCCTCTGAGAAGGCACCCCCTCCCCCATCCCAACATCTCTGCTCAGCCACAAATGGGACAACGCCCAGCACAGAGGGAACCCATGTCATCCTGATTGGCTGATTCTCCACTGGCTGGTAACTATTTTTAACCTCTCTCCTGCTCCACTCCTCTGCCACAGACTCCGTCCCCAGGGGCCCTGCCCTTGGGTCGCCAGACCTCCCAGCAGCCCACAGGGCCCCCAGCTCAGCAACGACCCCCACCACAGGGTAAGTGAGGGGCCAGTATTCTCAGCCTCCTCCCATCGTAGCAGCCCCCACCACCTTTCACTTGCTTGGTCTCACGTGTGCACTCTCTGTCCCTCAGGTGGCCCTCCACAGCCGGGCCCAGGCCCCCAGCGCCAGGGACCCCCGTTGCAGCAGCGCCCGCCTCCACAGGGCCAGCAGCACCTTTCAGGCCTTGGACCCCCAGCTGGCAGCCCCCTGCCCCAGCGCCTACCAAGTCCCACATCAGCGCCCCAGCAGCCTGGGTCTCAGGGCCCGCCGTTGACCCAGGGTCAAGGCCGCCAGTCCCGGCCAGTGGCTGGAGGACCTGGGGCACCTCCAGCAGCCCGCCCACCTGCCTCCCCGTCACCTCAGCGCCAGGCGGGACCCTCGCAGGCTACCCGTCAGACATCTGTCTCTGGTCCAGCTCCACCAAAGGCCTCAGGGGCCCCACAGGGTGTGCAGCAGCGTCAGGGACCACCCCAGAAACCCCCAGGCCCTGCTGGTCCTACACGCCAGGCCAGCCAGGTGGGCCCAGGGCCTCGCCCTGGGCCACCCACCACACAGCAGCCACGGCCCAGTGGCCCAGGCCCTGCTGGACGTCCTACCAAGCCACAGTTGGCTCAGAAAGCCAGCCAGGACATGCCACCACCTGCCACCGCTGCTGCCGGGGGACCCCCGCACCCCCAGCTCAAGTAAGGGGGCCCCCAAGGTCAAGCCCTGACTTTGCTGCTCACAAAGTGGACTCCTGCACCAATAGGGCAGCCCCAGCTCCCATCCCCCTCTGACCAAGGTTCTATCCAGGGGTCCTAAGCACTCTCTCCGGCCTGAACCAAACCCCTCCCCCAAGCTATGGCTCCTCCAGTCCATCAGTGACCCTTCCCCTCCACTCCAGATCCTCTTCCCTCAACATCAGGGATTTGGGCCCAAGCTCTCAGAGAAACTCCACTTTCAGTTCAGCTCCCTCCCAATAGGACCTGGGAAATTCTCCCCCTCCAGCCCATCCTAGGCACCTTACTAAGCCCCCTCCAGTACCTCCCTGCTCATCTCAGAATCCTCCCTACCAAATTCACCCTCTTCCTGTCCATTCTCAAGACGCCACCCAACCAATCCCTAAAACTCCTGGCCCAATCCACAGTCCTTCCTATATCAGCTCTTCCCAGCTGATACTAATACTTTTCCTAGCAGTCTATCTAGTCTATCCCCAATCTTCCTGTTCTCAAATCATCACACCATCCACTTTTCCTCTTCTGGTCCATTCCAGACTCCTCCCCCTTAGTTCAGAAGTTCTCCGTACCCCAGCCAACTGCCCCCATTAGATTTGCCTTCTATCAGGCTTGCCAGAATTCTTCTCAGGCCACCCTAGACACCTCACCCTTGGGCTGAAATCCTCCCCTGTTCATCTTCTCCTTCATATGAAACTCCTAGTCTAGCCTAGAATTCAAAGAGGATTCAGCCCAAGATTTTTACTCCTTCACCTTGGATCTAATTCCTCCTAGCCAGTTCCAGATCCCACCTCCTTGGACCAAGTCTCCTCCCACTCTGAGTCCTCCCAGCCTTGAGATTCCTTCAAAGTCTAGGCCCATGGGGATGGGTGGGAAGGTCACAGGCACAGCCCAAGGATCAGAAGAGCAGGGCTGGGGCTGGGCCTGGGGTAACATTATGTTTCTCTCCCCTTCCTCTCCCTCTTCACCCCCTTCCTCCCACACCTCCACCTTGTCTCTCTCTAGCAAATCCCAGTCTCTGACCAATGCCTTCAACCTTCCAGAGCCAGCCCCGCCCAGGCCCAGCCTTAGCCAGGACGAGGTGAAAGCTGAGACCATCCGCAGCCTGAGGAAGTCTTTCGCCAGCCTCTTCTCCGACTGACACCCCACCCTGAGAACCCCAAATCCCTGGCCAACTCCTCTCTGGGCCCTGAATCCATTTCTCACTTTTGGAACCTCCAAATCCCTTGAGAACTTCTCACCTGGTTCTCTAAGATTCCACTTCCCATTCCTTGAGGTCCCTAAATCCCTTGAGAAACCTCACTCCTGGCCCTAACTCCAATTCTCAAGTTTGGAATCCCCAAGCCCTTCTAAATCCCCACTCCTGGTCACCTCAAGACCTACTTCTCAGTTTTAGAACCTCCAAGTTCCTGAAGACCTCTACTCCTGGTCCCTCCAGAGTGCAGTTTTCCTTCTTGGAAGATCCCCAATACCAGGCAACCGATTTCTGGCCTTACCACCACTGAATTCCCTCCTGGAGCTCTGACATTCCTGGAAAACCCTACTCCTGGTCCCAAATCTCTCAAGCACACTTGTTCCCCATCAAAATGTTCCAAATCCCTAGGAAACCCATTTCCGAAGCTCTTTCCATGGATCTCCTGTCCTTTGTGAGATCCACATCTTCAAAATGCCACCACCCACACTCACAAGGTTTACCTTCACCTTCCCTCAACCTCATTCAACACACTGGGAACTCTTCCCATTTCTAGGTCCCCTCAGTTCCCCCAGGGACCCTCTCCAATTTCCTGCCTCTGACAGCTGTCTTTAAATATGCAAACTCCACCCACCATCCCAGAATCCTTTGCACACGGAAGGCCAGTGGTCCCCCACTTCCCCACCTTTGCTGTGATGTCTGTATCCGTGACTGATGTGGCCTCCTCTTGTGCCGTGCTTGGCATATGTGGTCCTTGTTCATCGTGCCGCCTGTGGTGATGCGTGTGCAGTGATGCTGTTTGTGTGATCTGCACCTCCCCTTAACCTCCACTCCTTGCCTGGACTTACCCCACCCCTACCCGTCTGCGGCTCTGAACCCAAGAGAAGAGTCAGGAAGCAAAATAAACAAGCAAAGGCCCAGCAGAATTCTGTGCTTCTTGGTGAAGAGGGGAGTCCTTGAATAGGGGGGACACACATAGGGGACCCCTGAATCCACAAGGGGTGTTGGAAACCCCAAAATCCAGTGGAAGGCACAAATTCCAGAGAGGTTCTGAATGGAATCCCTGCCATAAATCTCAGCCATTGGAGATGGAGGAGCTCCCTAAATTTAGAAGTATCCCCAAAGCCAAAAGGAACCCAAATTATAGAAGAGGCAGGGATCTCAGTCTTTGGGTGGCCAACAATTCCAGAGGAACCGTAAAGCACATGGGGACCCCTCATCCCCCAGGGTGGAGGATGGGGAAATCCTGAGGCAGTATCAGGGCAGACAGAACATTGATTGGTTGGAGGGTAGGGCTCCTTGGCATAGCAGGCTGACATTGGCTCCCTGGTGGTTGGGGGCAGGGCCTAAGGCACAAGGCGGGCTGCGCTGAGGAGGCAGGCAGGCAACTCATCAGCCTGGGTACGGTGCAATGAGGGTTCCGAGGCACTCCGCTCAATCTTAGGGAGTGACCGCTGCAGCAACTCAATCGTGGCCAGGATCTGGAGGCAGGTGGGGGTGAGGAGGGGTGTCCAGACCCCCAAGGCACCCCAACACCCCCAGACCCCAGCCTAATAGGGACACATACGTGCACGTGCACGTGCACACACATACATGCACACACAAATTTTACACCTTTGAGCCTTGAACACAGTTTACATTCACACCTTTGTGTCTTCCTCCACTTCAGAGCCCCACTCCCTAAGGTATCCAGCCCTCCTAACCAGCCCACCTGGGGGAAGAGGGGTCGCTCCTCCCGCTGAAACTTGAGGCAGTCAGATAGCAGGCGACGCATGGCCTTGGGGCAGTTGCTGGAGATTTTGCTGAGGTCCGGGGACAGATAGCCACGGCCAACCATAAAGATAATCTGGTGGGAAAGTAGGAAGGGGTGATCCAGAGGTCTGGGAGGCCCAGGAGATTTTGAGTTTCTAGGGATTCAAAGGGCTCCTTTTTTGGGAACTTGGGTATACTGGGTATTGTGGCCCAGAGGACTGAGTATCTTGTAGACTCAAAGATTCTGGGTCTCTAACAACTTGGAAGGAGTCTTCACTTGTAGAACAAAGGGATATGTTTGGGGGAAGTGAAGGATTTTGGGTGTTTGGAGCCCACGTTATAGGTCCACAGGTTTATGGGGGGCTCAGGGGCCTGGAAAGTCCTGAGTCTGGGGAAAACATGGGTTTCTGGGTCTGGGGAGAGCCCAGGGATCCTAGCCCTCAGGAGCTGTCAGGTTTGTGTCTGGGACCTAGAGGACTGTGTGTGTTCAGGGCCCACAGACTGTTGATATCTGGATCCTAGAGGATCCTGGATTTCTCAGGAAGATTTTAGGCCTTGACCCTGGAGAACTGTGAGAGTATGGGGCCTAGAGTACTCTTGAGTCCCAGGGCCCAGAGGCCTGTTGGATACCCACAACGTGGATGATTGTGGGTATCTGGAAGAATAGAGGGATTCTTTTTCTGGGAGAAACAGGATTCTGGAATTTGGGGGCTTGGGAGATTTTGAGTACCCAGGCCAGAAGACTACAGGTATCTAAGGGTCTAGAGAGCTTCTGAGTGTTTAGGGCCTACAAAAATTCTGGGTATAGGGAATTCAGTAGATTCTGGACTTTGGGCATCCAGAAGATTGCGGATATGGGGGAAAGAAGGGGCCTTAAGTACAGGGGAATAAGAGTATTAAGGATATCTGGACCCCAAAGGATTCTGGGAGTTCTCAGAAAATTTTGGGTTTCTGGGGCAAGTGTGACATTCTGGGTCTGTGCAAAGTAGGGAATCTAGGGTATGGAGCCCTGAAGGGAATCCCTAAGGCCAAAGGATTGTGGATGAGGTGTGGGACTCACCTGGTCACGGCTACCAATGTGGCTATATGGCAGTGAGCCAGTCATGAGTTCATAGAGCACAACCCCATAGGCGTAGACGTCCGATTGGAAGCTGTAGGGGTTCGGGTCCTGCATTCGGATCACCTCAGCCGCCTTTGATAGGCCAGACCAGGCAGGGGGACCATGGAGTCAGCAGATGGCTGGCCCATAATCCCATATCCCACTAGCCACACTAGTTATAACTCTTAGCCACCCATACTAGCTGAAACATGAAATCAGTCTAGCCACTCACACCTGGCATAGACAAGCATGTTCCAACTCAGCCCTCCATATCCCCCACAGAAGCCCATGACCCTATATGACCTTGGTCCAGCCTGGCTCAACTCACCATCCATAGAACAGAGCCTGAGGGCTGCTCCAAGGGTTGGGCCCCACTCCACCGCGTCTTCACTGTGGCCAGGCCAAAGTCACCAATCTTTACTGTGAGCCCCTCGTGTAGGAAGATGTCCGCTGGGGTCAAGGGCCACTACAGGGATTCCCAATAGCCATATCTCTCACTCTGACTGGGAGGTTCCCCTCAACACACCCACACCAGCCATCCCTCCAACTCTGACCAGAAGTTCCCCAATGTCACACAAATAATCCACAACTTTGACTTAGGTAGGGAGCTCCAATTAATAACTCTCCCTTGACCTCCTGTGTGACTCTTGACTAGGAATGGCACCCAAACTCACCATATCTACAGCCCTGTCTAGGTACTTCCTATAATGTTTTTCACAACCGCCACTCTCAAGACCCTGACTAGAGTCCCCAAGGACAGTACCTGGAACTAGCCACGTCTCTACTGAGCTTAAGGCCCCCACACCAGCCACAGCTCTGCCAACTGCAAAAGAGCTATACAATACATCCCCCTCTCTAGTATCCCCATTATGTGCCCCATAAAAGCAATCCTTCTAAGCTTCAAGCTGCCTAGTACACCCCAGCCCCAGCCCAGCCCTTAGACAGGGACAGGAAGATACTGTTAGACTTGAGATCTCGGTGGATGATGTTCTTGGCATGGAGGTAGCTGTAGGGGTAGAGGCAGGTGGTGAATTGGCTGGGGACCATCTCATCTCCCACCCACCCTCAGTTCCCTCATTCCCCTCGCTAGTCTCCAGGACAGGGGGCTCACTCCATGCCCTGGGCAGTCTGCCGGGCCACGTCGATGAGCTGAACCATGTCAAAGCGTGTATCAGCCACATGGAGATGGTGGTAGAGGCTGGAGCCCTCACACCACTGTGTGATGATAGCAAATCCTGGCCGGGTCATGAAGCCCATAAACAGCAAGATGTTGACGTGCCGTGTCTTCCTGCAGACAGAGAGTATAGTGCCAGGGTTGGGGAGGAAAACAATTGTTATTCATTTACTGAGCATCAGGAACAGCTCTGTATTCATTGCCTTCTGTCATTCATTTTTACTCTGTCTTAGGAAGTTCAGGGCCACATAATTGCCAGATTCAATAAGTTCTTGAGAAATGTTTGTTGGGCTATGATTCTATGCCAGGGACTTCCTCATCTGAGTTTCCCCACAAAAGCAGGGAGGAGGGATTACCACCCCGCCACCTCTGCCTACCAAGTGCATCTCTAATCATGTCTGATAACCTCCTATTAACATGCTGCACACCTCTATCTCTGGCTACTTGGGTCTGTGACCATACCATTTTACAGATGAGAAAGTGGAATGCCAGCCTTCTTCATAGATATATCAATATAAAATTTATTGATAACTGCAGGGTAAAAATTATGACGACATGCAATTATTTCTGTTAATCACCATGAGAGGCTTAGAGGTCAAAAGCATGGAGTTTGGACTCAAGTTATGTTTTGTGTTCAAATCCAGGCTCTACCAGTTACTTACTATGGAGCCTCTGGGAGAACATTTAACCTTTCTATGTCTCATTTTCCTCAACTGTGTAATGCTGATAATTACATGAGCTACTTATAGGGCTGTTGGGAGGAGTAATTGAGTAAATAATCAGTGAGGTACTTAGAAGAGCACCAGACACATGGTAAGTGCTCTATAAATTTCATTGTTGCTTTCTTGCTGTTATTGCTATTGGGTACTTGGGTCTACCTCACAGAAACTGTCACATGAATTGTTTCCTCCTCCATGAGTTGGGATTGACTTGAAGGCAACTAGCAACAAGTTTAGAAGAAAACTTTCATTTCTTATAGAATCATTAACTGCAATTATAAACCAAACCAAATCCACTGCTGTTGAGTCAGATCCTACTCATAGCGACCCCTCTGGTTTCCGAGGCCGTATCACTACAGAAGTAGACTGCCCAGTCTTCCTTCCGAGGATTGGCTGGTGGGTTTGAACCACCAGCCTTCTGGTTAGCTCTTTAGGCACTATGGTAACATAAATGTGAATAATATCAAGGATGCACTAGGTTTTGCTCATGTCAGAGATAATAACAGAGCATACGAGGACTCTCGATAGTGGTAAGATTATGTTTATACTATTATATTATGAAAATAAACAACATGTTCAAATTATACTCATTTCACAGAGGGAAACAAAGAATATAAGGTTTCTGATTGGGGCATCCATCATGAAGATAAACATTAATATAGCACAAGTAATAATAACATCAACTCTGAAACGTAATTAGGCCCAGTCAACAGACTGGCCCATGCCAGCATCCCACCAAGCGGTAGTAGTAACTACAAGGGCCAAAAGGGAACACCAGGGTTTTTTAGCATGAATGAATTAATATAGTATTAATTACACATTAATGATAGCAATTACCACAACTACTCAAACAAGGATTAAATTATGCTTATGAGTGTAATAATACTACTGGTCTTTAAATTATGGTATTATTATAATTAATGTAACAAGAATACAACATAATAAACATAATATTAACGATGTAGTATAAATAGAGGGATAGGCTGAACACAAGCCCCAAGCCCTCTTGGTAATGCAGTTAACTAACAATATGCCATTCATGGAAGTGAAAATAATAACATGAATCCTGTGCTATAATCACACCCACTTCACAGTAGGGAAATGAGAAGACTCACATTTTGAGTCTTCAAACGCAGGGGGGTATAACTATCAATTACTATTAACATTAACCCAAACCCCAACAACAATACCATCAGATGTCCTCAGCGGGGCTTAAAACCAGTTCAAAATAGTTCAGTAATTGTTGGAAACAAAGGCCTCGTATGTGTTGCACAGCAGCCAAATCTGCTGCCTGTGTTATTTTGAGC
This sequence comes from Orycteropus afer afer, assembly GCF_000298275.1. Taxonomy (NCBI): domain Eukaryota; kingdom Metazoa; phylum Chordata; class Mammalia; order Tubulidentata; family Orycteropodidae; genus Orycteropus; species Orycteropus afer. The sequence goes on from NW_006922428.1 coordinate 341,547, forward strand.
TGAGTAGGAAATAAACAGCTGTGCCCTGCTCAAAGATGGAGGCCAACTGTGCTGCTTTGCCAGTCCTGCCAATAGTCCAATCTCCTGTATCAGGCTCCTGAAACTTTCAAGAGCAAGGATTGTGGCAGGACTTTTGGAGAGCAACATTACTGGCAGAACTCTGGAGAGCAACACACAATCAAAGCTGTGTGGTTAGCAGCCATCTTTGAGAAGAGCACAGCTGTTCATTTCCACTCAGGGAAAAATACTACAGGCAACAAATCTGGTTGGATGCAATGCATATGCTTCCCTTGTTTATGGTGGCAAATACTGAACCATTTTGAACTGGTTTGAAGTCCTGCTCTAAACATACTCATTTCCTGGAGGGAACAGTGACATCCTTGATAGAGAAACAATTTATGATTAAGAAACATGGGTGAGGTCCACGAAGCACCCCGAACACGGCCTTTTCCCAGGGAGGCAACACCCAGGTTGGTCCCTGGCACCCTACCCCTCCCCATCCACATGTTAGTGTACTCTCACCTGAGCACTTGCATCTCATTCTTGAAAGCCTGGGCCTGTTCAACTGTGGGTTGGGCCACCTTGAGCACCTTCACAGCCACATCACCATGCCACCGCCCGCGAAACACAGTGCCAAAAGAGCCTGTTCCAATCCTCTTCAGCAGCTGCACCTCACTGGGTGGCACCTCCCAGTAATAGCCCGAGTCCCGGTACCCCAGGTTCTTCTGTGGGCCAGATGGGCAGCATCTGAGGGGCCTGCCCACATTCCTTAGTCTGTGGTGTCCCCCTAAATGGTCCCCCTTGAGCTTACCACTTTCTTCTTGTCATCAGCCAAGGACTTCCGCTCCCGCTGCTCTGAAGGTGACTTGGAATGTGGGGACTTCCTCCCTGAGGACACGTTAGCTGGGCTGGGGTTCCCCCGGGGGGCTCCATCACCAACACCTCTAGTACCAGCAGCTGAGATTGTGAAGAGGATGTGAGTGGAGGCAATTGGGGTAGGGGTGGAGCTCAGGGTTCAGACAGGGGATGGCTCACCATCAGTGTTGAAACTCTGGGCAGTGAGCTGGAAGAAGAGGCCAAGAGTCAAAGAGAAGACAAAGATGGCAACAGAAATAGTTCTTCCCTCTGCCCAGTGACCCCCCCATTACTGCCCCTTCAGGACCAACCTGGATGAGGCTGGAGTCAGTGGGGGCTGTGGTGCTGACCATATGAACATTGGGAGTGGACGTAGAACGGATGCGCTGGAGGGGGGCATTGGCCGGGGCAGGAAAGGGGAAGTGCTCAGGGTTGCGGTGCTGGGTGCAGGAGCTGACAGGAGAAAGGTTATGAAATCACTGTTGAATGCATCGAAATCTCAATAAAGCCCTTTCCCCCCATCATAAACATGTATTTAGCCCACCCAGAGTAAATACCCAATGTTATTACTATTATTCATTTGTTCAATAAACATTTATTGAATGCCTGCTGTATGCTGGACACTGTTTTAGACATTGGAGATAAAATTGTGAACAACAACAAAAAAGTTCTTGTCCTCATGGAGCTGACATTCCAGCAGGGGAAGAAAGAGATAAAAAACAAAGTAATATTTAATATGTCCAATAGGAATAAGTACAATAAAGGAAAATAGTTAAGTAAAATAAGGAGACAGAAAGTATTACTGGGAGTGTCAAGAGCTTTTCTGAGAAGGTGATATTTGAGCAAAGACCTAAAGAAGACAGAGCAAGCCACTGGGGG
>NW_006922428.1:343575-344480 GCF_000298275.1 Orycteropus afer afer
TATAAATATTAAGATAATAAAACCAAAAAACAAGTTGTTGTTGAGAAGACTCCAACTCATGGCAACCCCATTTACATCAGAGTACAACTGTGCTCCATAGAGTTTTCAATGACTGATTTTTTGGAAGTAGATTGCCAGACCTTTCTTCTGAGGGGCCTCTGGGTGGACTCATACTACCAACCAAGCAGCCAAATGCTTTAACTGCACCATCAAAAAAAACCCACTGTCACTGAGTTGATTCCAACTCATAGTGACCCTACAGGACAGAGTAAAACTGTCTCATAGAGTTTCCAAGGCTGTAAATCTTTACAGAAGCAGACTGCCACATCGCCCGTAGAGCAGCTGATAGGTTCGAACCACCAACCTTTCAGTTAGCAGCCAAGTACTTTAACTACTGCACCACCAGGGCCTCCTGTGCACGAACCATGGACTTCACATTAAGATAACACTCTTAAAATATACATATTAGAATAGTGTTATACATATTATAATGTTAGAAAAATGTGTCTTAATGTTCACTTCACTATCCTGAAATGAAACTCATAGGTATTTATCCATATGCAGGCAGTCCCTGGGTTATAAACAAGATCTGTTCCTAAGCCTGTCTAAGTCAGATTTGTAGGTAACTCACACCAGGTGCACACAGTTCTTATTTAGCCTCATTTTAGCACAAGAAAAGCCTTGAAGTCTTTTCAATGATTGAAAAGCTGCATATGCAGCAAGTGAAGGTGAAGTGAAGTCTGCATATGCAGACTGTGAAGAATTCAAAGAATTCGCTGCCAGTAGGGGTTAGTTGAATTGTTTCAAAGTGATGGCAAATTTACATAATATAGTAACCCAGGGACTTACTGTACACCTATAATTAATCAATTTGATGCCCTAAATTTACTATTTTATATATTATA
>NW_006922428.1:344817-345420 GCF_000298275.1 Orycteropus afer afer
ATATATTTATAATTAATAAGAATTTATTATTTACTTGGTGCAAGATCCTGTTCTAAGCACTAGACATGTAGAATGTATCATTATCCCCTTTTACAGATGAGAAAGTTGAGGCCCAGAGAGATTAGGTGACTTTCCCAAGGCCCCCTAATCACTTTGCTCGCATTCGTAGGTGCTCAAAAAATATCAACTAAACAAATGAATAAAGTATGGCTTGTGGTCCACTAGTGCCCCCAGATCTTTTGTTCCCAACAGCATCTCCCTTCAGCTAAGGTTTCCTACCTGGGACCTGGGGGTGTTAGCGGCTCATTCAGGGGACGATTTGAGGGAGCCTCGTGCTGTCTGGAGACTCCTGACAAATCCTGGACACTGTGGTAGAAACTTGAGGGTGAAAGCAGTACAGAGGGAAGAGATGTAGATCAGCTGTCTGTAAGACCTTGTGGCTGGGCCTGTGTCCTCCCCAGATCGCCACCCACCCCAGGCCAGACTCACTGTCGGCGGTTGGTGCTCATGTCGACACAGACTGTGGGAACCTTGGAGGAACAATGCTGGTGGAACTTGTAGCCACAGGTTTGGCAGCGGAAGCCATGGAACAGAAACTTAAGA
>NW_006922428.1:345673-347495 GCF_000298275.1 Orycteropus afer afer
CAGTAAATGTTTATGGAAGTAGATTGCCCAGTCTTGTTTTCATGGAGTGGCTGGTGGGTTTGAACCACCAACCTTCTGATTAGCAGTCAGATGCCTTAGGCACTGTGCTACCAGAGGTCCTTGGACTGGGGTCATGGAACCCCCTAAAAGTCCTTCCAAGTCTGCTATCCACAGAGTACATCTGGCCAAGTTTAATTCTCATCACAGCAACCCTAAGAACCAGTTACTATTCTTGCTCCTGTTTTAGAGATGGGGAAACTGAGGCCCTGAGGAGTAAAGTGACTTGTGAAAGGCTACAAGGGTGGTGAGTGGCAGGACAATGAAGACCATAAAGTGAAGAGCAAATGACATAGTGAATAAATAACTCAGTATAAGAAGTATTGAACAAGCCCCTGAAAGGGTGGCTAATGAGACTCTGAAACAACAAATAAGCATTGTGTAGATGGAAAAAATTAAGGAATCCCAGAGCAGAGGAATAAATGGTTCAAGGCTCAATTCAGCAGACAGAGAGTGGAGGAACTACAGAAAGAGAGCTGAGAAATTACTGAAATAGTGAAAGAACCAAATAGATGAATTCCTTTGGGAGGAGGCAATGGGGCATGGTGAGAACATGGTCAGGAAGTGACGGAGTTGCTGATCTTGCAACGCAGCAGACAAATAAAGTAAAAAAAAAAAAAAAGGTGGGTGAACTCATGAATTAACTGAACTAACAGAAGACTAAGAAGGTACAAACTGTTAAGCACTCCTGTCACCAACTGAAAGGTTGGCAGTTTAATTTGAGGGAGCCTCGTGCTGTCTGGAGACTTCTGACAAATCCTGGACACTGTGGTTACACTGGAAGGATTAACCCAGCTACTCTGCGGAAGAAAGAGCTGGCAATCTGCTTCTGTCAAGATGACAGCCAAGAAAACTCTATGGTACAGTTCTACTCCATCACATGGGGTCACTATGAGTAGGAATTGACTCAATGGCATCTAATAACAACAATAGATGACTCCATGGCACAGAGGAGGAGTCAGATGATTCTGATGAGTGTAAGGGAGGTTGAATACACAGTGGGTGGGCAAGAGGGTGCCATACTTACCCCTTGATGAGTCGATAGACCACACAGCAGTCCTGATTGAGACCCCGCACTTTAAGAGCCTTGTCTAGAGAGTCGTAGACACTCATCCCATCCCGGACTGTCACCTGTGTTTGCATGCATATGTAGGAATTCTCAGTGCCCAACAGGGGCCCCAGCAGACTCCCCCACACCTCCACAAACGCTTCCTCTATTCCTTGTCTATCTCAGACCTACAACTGGGTCCATTCCCAATCCCACTCAGTTTTGCCCATATGGGACTCACCACCGTGCGTTGCTTGTTGGGCAGGTAAACTTTGACAGTGCCCACTGCCCGGGATGGCTCAGCCCCGTTGGCAGGGGGGGCCCGTGGCAGCTCCATGGAGCCTAGGACTTTGTCAAGATGGGCTGAGATGGGGCTGGGCAGGTTCCATGGGGTTTCTAGGAGAAGAGAGACAGAAGAGGAATTTGGAGGTCCAATAATAGTACTCTGGAAGCAAAGTGACAAGAGATTAAGTAAAATTCAATCACCAAAATTAATTGAGAGATTTAGCATAGTGGTAGGATATAAGATCAACATATAAAAATCAGTTGGATTCCTCTACACCAGCAAAGAGATTGCTAATAAGGAAATCAATACCATTTACAATAAACCAAAAAAATAAAATAAATAAAATAAAAGCCCTCATTGCCATCGAGTCAAATCCGACTCACAGTGACTCCTCCTTGGGTTTCCAAGGTGGTATCACTATGGAAGTAGAT
>NW_006922428.1:348910-350988 GCF_000298275.1 Orycteropus afer afer
TAGATGGCAGCTTGCTAGCTTTTAAGATCCCAGTCGCAACTCGCCAAAGTAGGAGGTGGAACAATGTTTTGTATAGTATGTTATGCCAATTGAGATTGCCCATCAACATTCTTTAAGGATGTGGGAAAACCAATCACTAATTTTATATGGAGAGGAAAGAGACCTCAGGTAAGCAAAGCACTACTGAAAAAGAACAACAAAGTAGGAGGTCTCACACTGCCAGATCTTAAAACCTACTATACAACCACAGTAGTCAAAACAGCCTCATATTGGTACAATGACAGACACATAGACCAGTGGAATAGAATTGAGAACCCAGAAATAGATCCACTGACCTATGGTCAGCTGATTGTTGACAAAGGGCTGAAATTTATCACATGGGGAAGACATGGTCTCTTTAACAGTGCTGGCAAAACTGGATGTCTATTTGCAGAAAAATGAAACAAGATCTGTACCTCACACCATACACAAAAAGTAACTCCAGATGGATCAAAGACTTAAATGTGAAACCTAAAACTATAAACTTCCTTAAGGAAAAACTAGAGGCAAATTTAGGGGCCCTTATTTATGGCATAAGTAGACTGTCAAGCATAACCCAAAGTGCACAAATAGCTGAAGAGAAACTAGATGAATGGGACCTTTTAAAAATTAAGTTTTTCTCCAAAAGAGTAAGAAGAGAACCTACAGATTGGGAAAAAATATTTGGCAACAACATATCTGACAAGGGAATTATCTCTAAAATTTAAATAGAAAACTCCAACACCTCAACAACAAAAAGACAAACAATCCAATTAAAAAAATGGGCAGAAGACATGAATAGACACTTCACCAAAGAGGTTATCCAGGCGGCCAATAAACACTCATTAGCCATTGTGTTGTTGGTGTTGTTATGTGCCATCGAGTCATACCTGACTCACAGCAACCCCTCCTTGGGTTTCCAAGGGTATCACTATGGAAGTAGACTGCCCTATCTTCCTTCCGAGGAGTGGCTGGTGGGTTTGAACCACCAGCCTTCTGGTTAGCAGTCAAGTGCCTTAGGCACTAAGCTACCAGAGCTCCTCATTAGCCACTGTTGTTGTTATGTGCCTCTGAGTCGGACCCGACTCATAGCGACTCCTCGTTGGGTTGCCAAGGCCAATTAAAAAAATGGCCAATCAAAAAAATTATCACTATGGAAGTAGACTGCCCAATCTTCCTTCTGAGGAGTGGCTGGTGGGTTTGAACCACAAGCCTTCTGGTTAGCAGTCAAGTGCCTTAGCCACTAGAGAGATGCAAATCAAAACAACAATGAGATACCATCTTGCCCCAGTACTAATAGCAAAGTTCAACAAGACAAAAAACAAATGCTGGAGAGGATGTGGAGAGATTGGGACTCTCATACACTGGCTAGTGGGACTGTCAAATGATATAACCACTGTGGAAAGCAGTATGGCAATTCCTTAAAAAGTTGGAATCAGAAATACCATTTGATCCAGCAATCCCATTCCTAGGTATACATCCTAAAGAAGTGACAGCCAGGACAAGAACAGATATATGCACACCCACGTTCATCACAGCGTTATTTACAATAGCCAAAAGATGGAAACAACCTAGGTATCCATCAACAGAAGAATGGATAAACAAACTATGGTACATATACACAGTGGAATACTATGTAACACTAAAGAATAATGTAGAATCTGCAAAACACCACATAACATGGATGAACTTGGAGGACATTATGCTGGGTGAAATAAATCAGTCACAGAGGGACAAATAGTGTATTAGTTCATTATTGTAAAAAGTCAAGGAAAGCTTTATATATGGAAGGAAACTCTTTGTTGGCTCCCAGGGGTGGGAGCAGAGGGGAGGGAATACTGCAAAACCAAAAATAAAAATCAGGAAAAAAAAATCAATCACCAGAACTCCATGTTGCCCCTTGCGGCTTAATTTCCACACAATAGTCCAAGAGATCCTGTTATCACCTGAAGCTGAGCCAGTATCCAGTCTGTATTCTGCTCAGGCCCTCCTATCCCTTGTCTCCCTCTTAGAACACCAAGGTCTGAGAGTCACTGTGGGGTGGGGGGGTGGAAAGGCAG
>NW_006922428.1:351368-352992 GCF_000298275.1 Orycteropus afer afer
TTGAACCACCAGCCTTGGGTGCGGCAGGTGATTGCATTAGGCCTGAGGCCATCCCCTAGGTTTTTAATGGAGGACAATTACCAGATACTGTGGTGAGGGAAGAGTCACCAACATTGTGATGGGGAATGGAGAATCATGAGACATTGTCCTTAATTGGGGGACATGGGAGTTGTACTAAAACGTGTTCTCAAAGGGCCTTGTGGGCATCCCTAGGTCCTGGCGTATAATATTGATGGGAGGATCACAAGCGTGTTAGGTAGGTAACGTGAATCACCAGACTATGCGATGGGGAGCTCATAAGGAGGAACCAGGCACTATGCTGAAGATGAAATAGGAGTCACCAGGAACTGTAATGGGGAGGACAAATAATGGAGGTCAACAGATACTGAGCCAAATGGGGATGAGGTAGTGGTGGAGCACCAGACATCGTCATGAGGAAAACTAAAGGAGGGTAATGCTGTATCGCCAGACATGGTTGTGGTGAGAAAAACAGGGAGTAAAGTGGAGGGAGGGGAGAAGTCCAAAAGTCTCCCTGACAACTAATGAGGGGTCACAGACACATTACTGGTGTAAATTGAAAAGGGGATAAATGGAAGGAGGCTGGGGAGAGCTAAAGAGGGGTAATGGAGAAGTTCTCATTCTATTTATGAGTCAGACATTGAGCCAGAATATGGAAAGCGGGTAATGTGCTCCATTTCCATGCACTCTCTGGAGTAGGTAATGATGGCTCATCAAACACCTCAGCTGGGTTAAGACTTAATCACCAAAACCCTACGCCACAGCCCAGGCCCGAAATGGCCCAGCTCCGCCTACCGGAAGCTTCCCGACTCCGCGCAGGCGCGCTGCCACTCTCGGCGGGCGAAACCATCACCGGTTGCCTTGCCTGCCTATTCTGTCTACCCACCCCCCACCCCGCTAACGACGATGGTCTCGCCCCGGGTCAAACCACTCCTCCGGTTCCGGGCGGCGGGCGCCAGAGCCCAGGCGCAGCCATCCTGGAGCTGAGCTTTCGGTCCGGACTCTCTTTCGGTGCCGAGAGCCGCTCCAGAAACCTAACCTTGCCCGGCCCGCCCTCACCTGTCACGCCGATACAGTCACCGCCGCCTCCATCTTGGGCCTGTCTTCTTGCCTCCGTGCAGGTCCGCCTCCACAGCCCCTCCGGCTTTCGCCATTGGCTCCACGGGACTCAGCTCTCCATCTTTATTGGATTTTAGTCACGCTCATCAAGGCAGGACCGGCAGAATGTGGGTTGTGTTCCGGACTGGGAGGGGCTGTCTGAAACATCTGGGTCTTGGGCAAATTCGCATGTCCTACTCGCGCAGGCGCAGTCGTGGGGAGGCCTGTGTACTAAGGGCTTTAACCCCAATCGTGCCGTTACAAAATAAAGCAGGACGTTTTTCCGATCACTTGAGGCAGACTTAAGGAGTTTCGGAATCTGGGAGGGGAGTATTTAAGCGCCCTTATTGAGTCGATGACCGGAAGCCCTAAAAACTCATTTGGGATTTTTCTGAAATCAAAATTGTCTCCCTATGTGCTTGAAATAAACATTATGTTCAAATTTCATTGAGTTTTAATTATTTTTAACAGCTCCTTGAAGCTGGCTGGTCATATCTGATTCCATAAA
>NW_006922428.1:353277-355028 GCF_000298275.1 Orycteropus afer afer
AGGAGGGTTTTTTACGGTTGGGGCGGCAATCCGGCGGGCGGTAATCTGGCATGAAATCAGATGTGCATGAACTGTTGAATGTAAAACAAGTTTGCTATGTAAATTTGCACCCAAAGCACAATTAAAAAAAAAAAATCTAGAACTTTGGAAACCCTATGCAAGCAGTTCTACTCTTTCCTATGGGGTCACTATGAACTGGAATGGACTCAATGGCAGAATTTTTAACACCTATGTCAATTTTCCCACCTTTGAAATGGGTTGAATCAGTGTTATCTGCTCTAGTAGCCCTAGCCTTCTATAACAGCAAGTCTTGGGTGGGGAAGAAGCTGGAGCATTGGATTTAAGAGGGACAGTGCTATTCTGGGAGGTGTCCTTTATGAACAAGACTGATGAAAATTCTGAAAGACTGGTCACTGATGGCCAGATGAAGAGGGAATTGTGGACCTACAATGGGGCACAATGCAGGCAAGTGTATGGAGATATTGTAAGGGTGGCACAAAGTTTAAGCCCTCAGCTGTTAGCCTTGGCTGTTTGAGTCCAGCCATGGGCACCTTGGAAGAAATGCCTGGCAATCTACTTCCAAAAAGTCAGCCTTTGACAACTCTGTGGAGCACAGTTGTACTCAGCATCAATTCCACAGCAACTCTTTTATTTTTTAATTTTCAGGCTAAACCTTTTTTTTTTTTTTTTTAGGTGAGTTTTCTGTGGTACCAAAAGAGGAGATTTACTCCTCTCCTCCCCTTTTCCTAGAGCATTGTCTTTAGAAAACTTGTAAATAGTTTTTCTGTCCCTTTGAGGTGTTTGTAAAAGTTAAATAATCATCTTGCCAGTTTTATAATCACGGAATGTTTTTCTTAAGGGCCTTGGAGCCATGTTGTTGAAATGTAAACATCAAGGAAAGTCTCTGTAGGAGTTTTGACTGGTTGCCTGACTCCAAGTTGTACCTACCTGCTTGTCATAGTGATATGACAAGTTTTCTTTTTTCTTTGAATAAAGGCAATTAACTAACACAGATGGCCACCCCAATTACCCAGGTATGAGCTATGTGTAGCATAAGGTGCTCTGGTGGCACAGTTCACAAGGCATTTGGCTGCTAACCAGAAGGTAGGCAGTTCAAACCCACCAGGTGCTCTGCAGGAAGGAAGATGGGGCAATCTACTTTCATAAAGATTTATAGCCTTGGAAACCCAATGGGGGTCGCTATGAGTCGGAATCGAATAGATGGCAGTGAGTTTGTGTTTTTTTGATGTCTAGCAAATGGTGCTGTCAATTTTTCTTACTTGAGGACAAGTTAGCGATTATCTTGAGAACATGTATGCAAGGAATTGTATCTTAGTTATATAAAGGGTGAAATTTCCTTGTCTTTGCAATTACTTTAGTGGATTGCTTGTGATGTACAATACAGTCTGGTTTAATGCTTATTGGATAAAACTTTCATTATTTTCTGCCTTTGTGGAGAGGATTCACTGGGTTAGCAGGAAATTTTATTTTTATTTCCCTAACACTGTGATCATCCTGGTGTGTTTGAAGGGACTGTATTCTCCTGTTTGGAGCCTCAGTGTTCCTCCATGATGAAGTGAGAAAGATCAGAGGGAGGTAATTAGGTGAGGGAGTCTCAACATGCTTCAACTTTTATTTATTGAATGCTTTATCTGTCTATAAGAAGAGAGAATTTCTGCTTACTTGACTGTCATATAATCTCCAATTCCCATCACCTACTTTCTTTTTAGATCATCACCATTCAATAGCTA
>NW_006922428.1:359175-360762 GCF_000298275.1 Orycteropus afer afer
TCTGTTTCATTGATTTCTGCTCGAATCTTGATTATTTCCTTCCTTCTGGTGACTGTGGGCTTTTCTTGCTGTTCTTTCTCTAATTTCAATAGCTAAAATTTAAAAGATTAACAGTACCATCACGTGTGGATAGGAACGTGGAGCAACTGGAACATTCATATATTGCTATTGGAATGTAAAATAGTACAACCACACTGGAAACAATCTGACATCTTTTTATAAAGTTAAACATAGAAACATCATGCAATCTAGCAATCTCACTCCTGGATATTTACCTGTTAGAAATGAAAACATGTGTCCAGTGTTATTCTGGTAATATTTAACAACCAGCTTTTCAGGGGGAAAAATAGCAAAAAAAATACTAATTTGTAACATCTGCCGATTTCCATGGTATAAATACGCTCATTATGTCTTATTTCAAGCTACCAATATGACATTACTGAATCAGATTTGGGAAGAGATGCACAAAATCAGCTTTGGTGATTTGACTCCAGCACACTACTGCAATAGGTCTACACAAAGACTCCAATATTCTAATTAGCTTTATTTATAATAGCAAAAAAAAAAAAACTGGAAATAGCCCAGGTGTTCAACAACTTAATAATTGAGAAAGAAAAATCGATGGAATACTACTCAGCAATGAAAAATAAGCTAGTTATACAAATAGATGAAATCTTATAAACATAAAATAAGCCAGACTCAAAGGAGAAATGCTGTATTATTCCATTTGTTTGAAATTTTAACCCAGGTAAAACTACAGTGAGGGAAAGCCAATTAGTGGTTTTCTGTGGGGAAAGAGGTTAACTGGGAAGGGCATGAAGGACCTTTTGAAAGTGAATGGAATGTTCTGTATGCATTTATCAAAAGTAATTGAACTTTACACTAAAATAGGTGCATTTTAATTTACATAAAATATATCTCAATAAAAAAGTGAATGGATAAAATGGCTTCAAACATAACCAGTTTTAAACATTTTGATGTCTTACAAATTCATATTGGTTAGGAAATAAGTCAGAGTAAACTTGACGACAGTGGGTAACAGAATAAAAACAATTCTCTTTTCTGAAATTGAATCCCTGGATCTGGCATCTGTGTCTCCCAGTGCAGGAGCTGGAGAAAGCTCCTTAGTATCATACTGGGTCAGGAACTCATCCTGTCAAGCCTCACTGAGCAGCACCAAAGTGCTCACCAGGAGGAAGAATACTTTTGGAAGAAGTGCATTTTAAAATTCAATTCATTTACATAGCATTCAATTTGTTTCAAAACTTTAATTTGTAGGCAGTACAGTAATGTGCCACATACCATCCATTCTGGCACCATCCAACCACATATACAACCGTGCTCCCAACCCCTGTAAAGCCTATTACATTAAAAAGTCAAGGTACATAACAAAAGTTCATAATAAGCCAGCGCTACTTTGCCTGTATCTGGAAGTGTTTCTTTAATATTTTTTTATGCATAGAAAATACACTATACACTAAGACAAATATTTGACTATTTGCACGTACAGTACTGCATTGTCAGTGAAGGCAAACATGGGTATATGGGTGGATAGATGGGTGGACAGGCTGAACTATTAGGTATGTC
>NW_006922428.1:361917-363246 GCF_000298275.1 Orycteropus afer afer
CCTCAAGATGCAATATTGAAGGATTCTGTGGGCAAAATATTGAAAGATGCAGGAAGCATCAAAAGAAGATGGAAAGAATACACAGTCATTGTACCAAAAAGAATTGGTGGACAGTTAACCATTTTAGGAGGTATAATATGATCAAGAGCCAATGATACTGAATGAAGAAGTCCAAGCTGCACTGAAGGAATTGGTGAAAAACAAGGCTCCAGGACTTGATGGAGTACTCACTGAGATGTTTCAACAGATGCCACACTGGAAGTGCTCACTCGTCTATGCCAAGAAATTTGGAAGACAGATACCTGGCAAACTAACTGGAAGAGATTCATATTTGTGTCCATTCCAAAGAAAAGTGATCCAACAGAATGTGGAAATTATTGAACAGTATTGTTAATATCACATTCAAGTAAAATTTTGCTGAAGATAATTCAAAAACGGTTGCAGCAGTACATCAACAGAGAACTACCAGAAATTCAAGCTGGTTTCAGAAGAGGATGTGGAATGAGGCATATCATTGCTGATGTCAGATGGATCTTGGCTGAAAGCAAAGAATACCAGAAAGATGTTTATCTGTGTTTTATTGACTATGCAAAGGCATTGGACTGTGTGGATCACAGCAAATTATGGATAGCATTGCAAAGAATTGGAATTCCAGAACACTTTATTGTGCTCATGAGGAACCTGTACATAGAGATAGTTGTTTGAATAGAACAAGGGGATACTGCATGGTTTGAGATCAGGAAAAGTGTGTGTCAGGGTTACATCTTTTCACCATACTTATTCAATCTGTATGCTGAGCAACTAATCCGAGAAGCTGGACCTTATGAAGAAGAATGAAGCATCAGGATTGGAGGAAGACTAATTAACAACCTGTGATACGCAGATGACACAACCTTGCTTGCTGAAAGCAAAGGACCTGAAGCACTTACTGATGATGATCAAGGATTACACATTAACATACAAAAAAAAAATTCTCACAACCGGACCTATAAGCAGCATCATGATAAATGGAGAAAAGATTGAAGGTCAGGGATTTCATTTTACTTGGAGCCACGATCAACACCCATGGAAGCAACAGTCAAATCAGACGGTGTACTGCACTGGGCAAATCTGCCGCAAAAGACCTTAAAGTGTTAAAGAGTAAAAATGTAACTTTGAAGACTAAGGTGCACCTCACCCAAGCCTCATGTGCATGTGAAAGAGGGACAATGAATAAGGAAGACTGAAGAATCGATGCATTTGAATTGTGGTGTTGGCAAAGAATATCAAATGTACCATGGACTGCCAGAAGAATGAATGAATCTGTCTTGGAGAAAGTGTAGTCAGAAT
>NW_006922428.1:363891-366366 GCF_000298275.1 Orycteropus afer afer
ATTTATTTAATTTTATTGTGATTTGGATGAAAGTTTACAGAGCAAATTCATTTTCCATACAGCAGTTCATATACATTTCATTTCATGACATTGACTGCAATCCCCACAATGTAACAGCTCTCTTCCCCTTCCCCCTTGTAGTTACCTCTTTCCTGTGTCCTTCTTTCCTATCCATTCCTGCCCTCCTGAGTTATCTCCTTGTGCAAATACTGACCTTCTGTTCTTCGTGTTTGATGGGTGTAAGGAGTTTATCTACTTAGTGTAAATGTTCACCCTATATGCCTGTCTATTGTTTGGCTAAAAGCCACAGGAGTGAATTCAATTCCAGGCCTGAAGGGCAACTAGGGGGCCACAGTCTCAGGGGTCTCACCAGGCTCTATCAAACCAGTAAACCTGGTCTTTTTTTTTTTATTATTATTGATTTTGAAGTTTGTTCCACATTGTTCTCCCACTCTATCCAGGATCTCCTGTACTGATCTTTTTGGGAGTGGTTGACAGTGGTAGCCAGGTACCATCTAGTTCTGGTCTCATGGTCATATAGGCTGAGGATCGCATGGTCCACTAGTCCCTTGGACTAATTTGGTACAGTTTATTGCATAATTCAAGTTAGAGGGCACTCACAAGATTACATGAGATTCAACTGATCCAAAAGAATCCAAGATAAAGGCTAGTAGTTTCAGTCCTGACATTGACACCAAAGCCAAACTCACTGCCATTAGTTGATTCTGACTCATAGTGACCCCCATTGGGTTTTCAAGGCTGTAAATCTTTAAGGATGCACAGACTGCCTCCTCTTTCTTCTATGGAGCAGCTGGTGGGTTTGAACCATTGACCTTTCAGTAAATAGCTAAATGCCTTAACCACTACACTACCAGAGCATTGTTAGAAGTCTTAGCAATTCTGGTGGCTTGCAGGTACCCAGTTTAGCCCGTGGTATGACTCTGCTTCTTTCCTTTTTTGTAAAGAGATCAAAGATACCCTTTAGCAGGTTGAGGAGGTTCTCTTCTATTCTGGTTTACTAAGACTTTTTGTCAAAGATGGGTGTTAGATTTTGGGAAATGCTTATTTGCATCTGTGACAATGATCACATGACTTTTCTTTTTGAATTTGTTATTATGGTGAATGACACTGATTAATTTTGAAATGTTGAACCCTACTTTTTCATAATATATTACCTTTTAATATATTGTAGAATTTAATTTGCCAAAATTCTTTTTAGAATTAGTGCACCTATGTTACTGTTATGTGTTTGTCTGACATTAGTTATGGAATTATCTTTGTAGGGAGAGTTTTAACTATAATTTCTTTAATAGATATAGAGCTATTCAGATTATCTATTTTATCTGGAGTGAGCTTTGGTAGTTTGTGCCTTTCAGGAATGTGTCCATTTCATGTAAGTTGTCAAATTTATTGGCATAAAGTTGTTCATAATATTCTCTTGTTATCCTTATCTGTAGAATCTATAGTGATGTCACTGCTCTCATTCCTGATTTTGGTAATTATTGTCTTTTTTTCCTGATCAGTGTGGCTAGAAGTTTATCAGTTTTGTCGATTTTGTCAAAATCCAGTCTTTGGTTTTAGGGATTTTCTCTATTGTTTTTCAATTCTCTGTTTCATTGAGTTTTTGCTATAATCTTTAATAAATCCTTCCTTATACTTACTTTGAGTTTAATCTGATGTTTATGAGGGGCATGGAAGGAAAATATTTTAAAAGTTTTTTTTTTTTCAGTGTTCCCTTGGGAAATCACTAACAAGAACAAGTTCTTTATATCCACAAATGTACACTCACCAGAAAACCTTTACAATTTTTTGTTAATGTCTTATTTTCAAGTCCAAATATTATTCTATTTCATGGACACTCTTCTTCAATACAGAAGGAAAAAAACAAAAGCCTTTTTGGTATTAATGCAGAGTGAAGTGTCCACAGTTGGATTTAGTCCAGGCAGAGGCTGCCAAAAATGAAGTTGAAGCAAGTGAGGAGAATCAGACCTTCTTTCCTCCCTCCCTGGTATCAAGGATGATCAGACCAAACTTGCCAGGGGCAGAATGAGAGGTCCTAGACCTGCCTTTCCTAGCAGGCCCTATCCTACCTCTACAAACCTCTATTTGCTCCTTTATTTCCAACCTTTTTCCTAAAATGATGTAATTTGTTTTTTAATTAAAGTATAGAATACTCGGTGCTGAAGCTTTTAAGAATGACACAGAAGGGTGAGTTTATCTTAAAGTTTCCTGTTTAAAAGTTAGGATTCCAATAAGAAATGGCACTTCCTAATTCCAAGAGAATATTGGTGCTGTTCAGTTGCAGGACATTTAAAATTGTTTCTGTAACACATTGTTGTTGTTGTTAAGTGCCGTCGAGTCGTTTCTGACTCATAGCAACCCCATGCACAGCAGAACGAAACACTGCCCGATCCTGCGCCAGCCCCACAATCCCTGCTATACTTGAGCCCATCATTGCAGCCACCGTGTCAATCC
>NW_006922428.1:368398-369523 GCF_000298275.1 Orycteropus afer afer
TACAGAGCAAATTCACTTTCCATACAGCAGTTCACATATACTTTGTTTCATGTCATTGACCACAGTTTATCACAATGCAGCAGCTCCCCTCCCACTTTCTCCCCATAGTTACCTCTTCCCAGTGTCCATCCCTCCATACACTCCTGCCCCCTGAGCTGTCTCCCTGTGCGTAAGCAGCCCTCCTTTCTCCCATGATTGTTCTCTCCAAGGCATGTATCTACTTGAGGTAAATGTTTGCAAACCATTTTTTTTAAATCCTCAATAAGAAGTTTTAATTCAGACAAAATCCTTACATTTCTAGAGCATCATATTTTTTAAATCAGTGAGCATATTTCAGATTTAAGTACTTTAATATTTATACAAACTAATAAAAATCTAAACTGGTGTCTTAGTTCTTCGATTCTGCTATAACAGAAATACAAGTGGGTGGCTTTAACAAGCAAGTTTACTTTCCCAAAGTTTAGGAGTCTAGAAGTGCAAATTCAGGACACTGGCTCTAAGGGAAGGCTTCTTCTCTCTGTTGACCCTAGGGGAAAGTCCTTATCTCTTTTCACCTTCCATTTCATGGCTCCTTGGTGATCTTCATGTGGCATGGCATCTATCTTCCCCTATCCCTGCTTGTTTCTCTGTGCCTAATCTACTGTTTTTGTTTCTCAAAGATAATTGGCTTACAACACATCCTGCACTGATAGGGCCTCTTAACAAAGAAAACTCATTCCCAAATGAGAACCACAGATACAGAGGTTAAGTTCAAATAGGTATTTTGGGAGACACAATTCAATCCTTAACAGCTGAGTTAAAGATTCAAAATGCACCCATTTCACAGTCGACTGAAACTTTGTATCAAACTGTCGACCCTGGTCATGGCACCAACTCACAGTACCAAACTTTTGAGGCAAAAAAAAAACAAAACACCACAATTTACACACAGACAATGCATGGAATAATGCTTTACTTACACAGAGACAGAGCAAGGTCAGCTTCAACTATGGGCACAAGTTCCTCATGGCCAGTGGTCACTCTCTGCAGCTGATAACAGGGCTGGTGGTCTACAGGCACCCTTCTTGTGCACAGGTGAGGGACATCATTCCTTTCCGCTGGGAACAGACATAAAAATGGAGTTGG
>NW_006922428.1:389583-390083 GCF_000298275.1 Orycteropus afer afer
ATTCGTCTTTGCTCTGGACGAGGAGAGACCCATTGTTGCATCTAGATGACACTTGCTAGCTTTTAAGAACCCAGTCACTACTCGCCAAAGTAGGAGGTGGAACAATGTTTTGTATAGTATGTTATGCCAATTGAGGTTGATGTCCCCTGCGACTATGGTCCCCAGCCCCCTGGTTCAACTACTTGGTCCCTCTAGGTAGCTGGTTGTGACCAAGCAGTGACCACAACCTTGTCCCTTGTCACCTCTCCTATACACCTAGGATTTCTGATCATTCACATAAACTTATAGGACCATTGTCTGCCAACCCTATATATATTCTTGGATACACTCCCCATTTCATAAACATACCTAATCTTTCAGCCAGTCCACCCATCTGTTCACCCATATACCCATGTTTGCCTTCATTGACAACGCAGTACTATATGTGCAAAAGAGTTCATATTTGTTGTCTGTACCTCCCATGTACCTCTCTATGTCTTTCTCATCCTCAGTGCTGCCAT
>NW_006922428.1:390548-391209 GCF_000298275.1 Orycteropus afer afer
ATCCTACTTCCGTAGTGATACTGCCTCGGAAACCCAAGGAGGGGTCGCTATGAGTCGGGGCCGACTCGACGGCAAACAACAACAACAACAAGTGGCTCTGTGGGAGAAAAGACCTGTAGATCTGCTCCCATAAAGATTATACTCTAGGAAACCCTATGGGAAAGTTTTGCTCCGTCCTGTAGGGTCAATATAAGTTGGAATTGACTTGATGGCACACAACAACAACAGACAATTCTTTTGTTTTTCTTTTAACTTTATTTATTTTTAGTTGTTGAAAAGCTACGCAGCAAAACATACACCAATTCAATAGTTTCTATATGTACAATTCAGTGACATTGATTATATTCTTCAAGTTGTGCAACTATTCTCACTCTCTTTTTCTGAGTTGTTCCTTCCTCATTAGCATAAGCTCACTGCCTTCTAAGGTTCCTATCTAATCTTTTGAGTTGCTGTTGTCAATTTGATCCCACATAGATAGTTCTTAAAAGAGCATAATGCTCAAGGAAGACCTTTTTTACTAGTTAAGCTAAACTGTTGTTTGGATTTAAGATGACTTCAAGGGGTATTATTGGTTTAAGTTTTAAAGTTTATCTCAGAGCAATAGTTTCAGAAGTTCATGCAGCCTCCATGGCTCCAGAAAGAACAGGCAATTCTTGACCCT
>NW_006922428.1:391644-392168 GCF_000298275.1 Orycteropus afer afer
TATATTGACAATAATGCACTCAATAATTAAAAATAAAACCTAATTAGAATAATCATACAAAAGTTTAATATATTTACCCAGAGTTAACCAAATTACAAGGTTAAGGGCACAGATTGTTACATTTACCCAAGAGGTTTTTTTTTTTTAAAAAAACTTTTTGTTGTGATTTGGGTACAATTTTACAAAGCAGATTTGTTTTACATCAACAGTTTATATATATTTTATTTCACAGTACTAATTACAATGCCCACAATGTAATAGCTCTCCTCCCACCTCTTCCTTGTGATTACCCCTTCCCTGGATCCTTCTTACCTATGCATTCCTTCATGCCTAGCTTTCTTCCTGCACAAATGCTGCCCTTCTGATCTCTCATGGTTGGTTGTTCTAAGTAGTACATTTCCGTGGTGTAGTTGTTCAGCTCGTAGGCCTGTCTATTGTTGGCTGAGAGTTAAGCAATGGGAGTGAGTTCAATTCCAGGTCTACTGGGGGATTCAAGGCCATAGTCTCAGGGGTTTTACCAGTTT
>NW_006922428.1:392268-392834 GCF_000298275.1 Orycteropus afer afer
CTGAGGAATGGATAACCAAACGATGGTACATACACACAATGGAATACTATGCAACTCTAAAGAATAACGTAGAATCTGCAAAACACCAGATAATATGGATGATCTTGGAGGACATTATGTTGAGTGAAATAACTCAATCACAGAAGGACAAATATTGTATTAGTCTGTTATTGTAAAAGTCAAGAAACAGTTTGTAAATGGAAGGAAATGTTCTTTGTTGGTTACCAGGGGTGGGAGGGGAGGGGAGGGAACACTGTTAGATAGGTAGAGATAAGTACTTATTTGGGTGAAGGGAAGGGCAATGTATCAAATGTGAGTGATCAACATGGTGGCAATGAGGAAGAAGAAGACATAGAGAAGTACATGGGAGGTACAGACAACAAAGATGAACCCTTTTGCACTTACAGTACTGCATTGTCAGTGAAGGCTAACATGAGTATACTGGAGGATAGATGGTTAGACAGGCTGAATATTAGTTATGTCTATGCCACATGGAGTGTACCCAAGACCATGTATAGGGTTGACAGAAAATGTTTCTACAAGTGTATTTGTATGTTCTGTAAGAA
>NW_006922428.1:392934-393844 GCF_000298275.1 Orycteropus afer afer
TGTGTGTGTGTTTGAGTTTTGTTCCACATTTTTCTCCCACTTCTATCAAAGATCTCCAATTCTGATCTCTTTCAAAGTGGTTGGCATAGGTATCCAGGCACCATCTAGTTCTTCTGGTCTCAGGATCATGTGGTCCATTAGTCCCTTGGACTAATTGTTTCCATACATCTTTGATTTTCTTCACTCTTCTTTGCTCTGAACTGGGAGAAACCATATTTCCCAAGACTTTTGGACCTAACTGTAAAGAGTTAGGTTTCAAGTACAAAGTACAGGAAAGGGTACATACAAAATCACCTTCACTTCTGATACCCACTGCAAGTTCAAAGATTTTCCAAAACTGCCTTCAAGTTCAATAATTTGCTAGAAAGACTTACAGATGTCACTGAAAGCTGTTATGCTCACAGTTGTAGACCCTAGACCAGGGAAACATTACTATGAAAGACATGAATGGGCAGCAGCAGTAAGAAATCTGAAAGAGAAATTAGGGAAACAACTCAAATTATGATAGTATATAAGAGAATGAAATACTTAGGAATAAATCTAACCAGGGACATGAAGGACTTATACAATGAAAACTATAAAACATTGTTGAAAGAGACTAAAGAAGACTTAAATAAATGGAAAGATGTTCCATGTTTATGGATTAGAATACTCAATATTGTTAAGATGTTAATACTACCCAAAGTGATCTATAGATTCAGTGAAATCCCAACAAAAATTCCAACAGCCTTCTTTACAGAAGTAGAAAAAACAATCCTCAACTTTATATGGAATGGCAGGAGGCCCTAAATATCTAAAGCAGTGTCAAAAGAGAAAATTAAGTAGGAGTGCTCACAATTCTTGATTTTAAAACGTACTATACAGGAGTTCCAGTAAGATGGCAGAATAGGCAGAAAGACTGCATAGACCC
>NW_006922428.1:393944-395375 GCF_000298275.1 Orycteropus afer afer
GGAATTGAACCCACACCCGTGGCTTTCAGGCAAACAAAAGACAGGCATATGAGTTGAACATTTACCTGAGGTAGATACACTCCTTGGAGAGAGCAATCATGGGAGATAGAAGGGCTGTTTATGCACAGGGAGACAGCTCAGGGGGCAGGAGTGCACGGAGGAATGGACACAGGGAAGTGGTAACTATTGGGAGGAAATGGGAGGAGAGCTGTTGCATTGGGGTAAATTGTAGTCTATGTCATGAGACAATGTGTGTGTGAACTGCTGTATGGAAAGTGAATTTGCTCTGTAAACTTTCACCCAATCACTTAAAAAAAGAAACATATTATACAGCCACAGTAATCAAAACAGTTTCAATACTGGTATAACAATAGATACATAGGCCAATGGAATAGAATTGAGAATCCAGAAATAAACCCACACTTCTATGGTCAACTGATTTTTGAGAAGGGTTCTAAGTCCATTTGATGGGGGAAAGAAGCATCTCTTCAATAAATGATACTGGGAAAACTGGATTTCCATATGCAAAAAAATGAAACAGGAGCCATGCCTTTCACACTGTACACAAAAACAAATTCAAAATGGATTAAGGACCTAAATGTGCAAACTAAAGCCATAAAATTCTTAGAAGAAAAGCAAGGGCAATGCTGTCAGACTTAGCTTTTAACAATGGACTATCTAACATAACAACAAATGCACAAGCTGCAAAAGACAAAATAAATAAATGAGAACTCATAGAATTAAAAAATTTTATTCATCAAAAGACTTTACCAAAAAGTGAAAAGACAAGGTACTGGTGGAAAATATCTTCAGAAACCATATATCCAACAAGAATCTAATAACAAAAATACATATAAAACTTAAACAGCTTAAAAACAGACAGGTAACCTAATCATAAAATAGGCAAAGGATTTGAGTAGTTATTTCACCAAAGAGTACATTCACAAATGGCAAACAAACACATGAAAAGATGCTCCACATCATTAGCCACCATAGAGATACAAATCAAAGCCACAAGAGATACCATTTTACTTCCACTAGGATGGCTAAAGGAGCTCTGCTGATGTAGTAGTTTAGGCATTTGGCTGCTAACCAAAGGGTCGCTGGTTCAAATGCACCAGCTGCTCTGCAGAAAAAAGATGGGGTAGTCTGCTTCTGTAAAGATTTACAGACTTGAAAGCCCAATGGAGGTCGTGATGATAGAACTGACTTGGTAATGGGACAAAAAAGACCCGTACAAAGAAAAGTATGAAAGACATAAATGGAAGAACATCCCATGCTTGTGGATAGGAAGTTTGAACAGTGTGAAAATGTCAATTCTACCCAAAGCAATCTATACATTCAATGCAATTCCAATCCAGATCCCATCAACATTCTATAAGGATGTGGAAAAACCAATCACTAACTTTATATGGAAAGGAAAGAGACCTC
>NW_006922428.1:395475-396726 GCF_000298275.1 Orycteropus afer afer
ACAGATACAAAAGATAATCCTGGACCCCTGAGCTTTGAAGGGAAGGATATAGAAGTGGACTAAACTCCAACTAGCAGAAAACACCAAAAAAGGAGACATATGGGGCTGCAGTCTGGCAGTGATCCTGATGGCACAAACAGCTTGGATATTGCCGAGTGGTGGTAGGACCTAAGAATTAACCTATAAATCAGCCTTGTTAGAAAGGGACTGCATGAAGGACTGCTCTGGTGGCCGGGGAATAAAAGGGGAAGCAGCAAAGAGGAAGGCGGGCTGAGCTGTGGACTTTTCTCTGTCTGGAGAGAGCAGCCATTTTGAATGTTTACAAATGGCTTGACCATTTTGAATATTTAAAGCGACAGTGTTCTCCCAGATTCCAGGGACTTAAGAACAGGCTCCACTTGCTGGAAACCACAAGGACATTCCAGACGCACAGACTATTGGAAAGGTACGACATTCCCCTTGTTACTCTTATATCTCACACCCTCTTGGTGAATGGAGGTATGGCCATCCTTCACTCCCACCCACCTTCTAGGCTGGCAGGAGTTCCATCCCAGTCTGGGTGCCCCGAGGGAACCTGGGTGCCCTGCCCCGCCCTGTCCAGATTATTTTTCTTTTTTTTTAGTTTGTTTGTTTCTGTCTGTTTTAAAACCACTAATAATTATTACTTTTGTCTTTTTGTTATCATTCTTTATTTATCCCTTCCAAGTTTCTAGTTTTCAGCTTTTTTTCATTTCCCTGTTCCTGGTTCCATTTTTTTTCTCTCTTTCTTGTGGTTAACCCCATTCCTTGTTTTTCTTTTTCTGTTTTTCCCATTTTTTCTTCATTATACTCCTTCTCTAACTTTTTTCTCTTATTACTGTCTCTCCAGATATTGCACTGTTTTTTTGTTTTGTTTAGTTTTGTTTTTATTTTTTTCCCTTTTCTCTTTTTTGGTTATTGTTCCTGTGTGATTATACAGTGTATTTTTTGTCCACTTGCTTTTACTTTTTTGATGGTAATTCAATTGTTATTTTTGCCTAACTGAATGAGAGACAGTAACAGTCCCCATATAACAAAACTACACCCGCACCTCCTGCAGCTTCCCTTACTGAGTGAACAAAAATTCTTCTCCACCAATGGACCTACAATAAACAACCACCAAGAAGAGCCTGATTCACCCTTAGCTACTCTTCGCAAACAGCTAACAGAGATCTAAATACAACAATGTCACGATGTCTCAGAGACAACACCATCACAGTCCACACAAAGAAG
>NW_006922428.1:397249-398299 GCF_000298275.1 Orycteropus afer afer
TTGACCCAGCCATTCCATTACTAGGTATATATCCTAAAGAAGTGAGAGCCAGGACAAGAACAGACATATGCACACCCATGTTCACTGCAGCACTACTTACAATAGCCAAAACAACTTAGGTGTCCGTTAACTGAAGAATAGATAACCAAATGATGGTACATACACACAATGGACTACTATGCAACCCTAAAGAATAACATGTTGTTTGTTGTTGTTATGTGCCGTCGAGTCGGACCCAACTCATAGCGACCCTTCCTTGGGTTTCCGAGGCAGTATCTCTTGCCCAACCTTCCTTCCGAGGAGTGGCTGGTGGGTTTGAACCGCCAGCTTTCTGGTTAGCAGTCAAGTACCTTAGGCGCTATGCTAGAATAACATAGAATCTGCAAAACACTGCAAAAAGTGGATGAACTTGGAGGACATTATACTAAGTGAAATAAGTCAATCACAGAAGGACAAATATTGTATTAGTTCATATTGTAAAAAGTCAAGGAAAGGTTTATATATGGAAGGTAATTTTATTTGTTGGTCACCAGGGGTGGAAGGGGAGGGAGGGAACACTGTTAGACAGGTAGAGACAAGTATTGATTTGAGTGAAGAGAAGGGCAATGTTCCAAATGTGAGTGATCAACATGGTGGCATTGAGGAAGAGGAAGACATGGAGAGGTACATGGGAGGTACAGACAACAAAGATGAACCCTTTTGCACTTACCGTACTGCATTGTCATTGAAGTCAAACATGGGTATACGGGTGGATAGGGTAGGTATGTCTATGAAGCAGGGAGTGTACCCAAGACCATGTATAGGGTTGGAAGACAATGTTTCTACAAATGCATTTGTATATTCTGTGAGAATTCCCAGGTGTATAATAGAGGTGACAAGGGACAAGGTTGTAGTCACTTCTTTGGCACAGCCAGCTACCCAGAGGAAACAAGTAGTTGAACCTGTGGGTTTGGAGCCATAGTTGCAGGGCACATCAAGCTTAATTGGTGTAACATACTACACAAAACATTGTTCCATCTCCAACTTTGGCGAGTAGCGACTGGGATCTTA
>NW_006922428.1:398399-399060 GCF_000298275.1 Orycteropus afer afer
TTTAAAAGAGTTGAAAAGGCAAATAGATGACTCCACAATCATAGTGGGAGATTTTAATACACTACTTTCAATGAAAGACAGAACAACTGGGAAAAAACTCAATAAAGATGCAGAAGAGCTAAAAAATACAATCTACCAACTTGACCTTATAGACTTCTACAGAACACTTCACCCAACAACAGCACAATCTACATTCTTCTCCAGTACACATGGAACATTTTCCATGAAAGACCATATGTTAGGCCATAAAATAAGCCTCCATAAATTTAAAAATATTGAAATGCTGCAAAACATCTTCTCAGATCACAATGCTATCCAATTAGAAATCAACAATAGGAAGATCAACAGGAAAAGAGTAAACACATGGAAACTGAACAACACCCTCCTTATGAGAGACTGGGTAAGAGAAGAAATAAAAACTGAAATTCAAAAATTTCTTGAATCAAATGAGAATGAAAACACAACATACCAAAATCTTTGGGACGCAGCAAAAACAGTGATCAGAGACCAAATTATAGCAATAAATGCACACATCAAAAAAAGAAGAAAGAGCCAAAATCAACACATTAAATCAACATCTCCAACAATTAGAAAAAGAACAGCAAGAAAAGCCTACAATCACCAGAAGAAAGGAAATAATCAAGATTTGAGCAGAAATCAA
>NW_006922428.1:399160-400789 GCF_000298275.1 Orycteropus afer afer
TTAGTCCAAGTGACTGATAAACACCATGTGATCCACAGCCTATATGACTATGAGACGAGAAGAACTAAATGGTGCCTAGCTATCACTGTCAACCACTTGGAGAGGGATCTATGTAGGAGATCCTGGATAGAGTGGGAGAACAATGTAGAACAAAACTCAAAATCATTTGGAAAAAAAATGGGAGGACCAGGTTTGCTGGTCTGATAGAACCTGGTGGAACCACTGAGGCTGTGGCCTCTAGCTGCCCTTCAAGTCTGGAATTGAACCCACTCTTGTGGTTCAACCAAACAAAAGACAAGCATAAGATTTGAACATTTACCTGAGGTAGATACACTCCTTGGAGAGAACAATCATGGGGGAATAGAAGGTCTGTGTATGTACAGGGAGACAGCTCAGGGGGCAGGAGTGCATGGAGGGATGGACACAAGGAAGAGGTAACTATAGGGAGGAAGTGGGAGGGGAGCTTGTTGCATTGGGTTGACATTGTAGTCAATGTCATGAGACAAAGTGTATGTGAACTGCTGTATGGAAAGTGAATTTGCTCTGTAAACTTTCACCCAAATCACAATTAAACAAATAAACATGTCTCATTTTAGTGATTAACTTTGAAAAATAAACTTAACACATTAGTACATTCCATGACTGGCTAACAATGACAGGGAAAAAAATGAATGCTTTCAATTACCTAAACATTGTATATTTCAAGCACTTTTCAACTAGTGTATAATATCAAATGAATATTTAATTATTTTCCTTGGTTCTCAGATTTTTTTTCCCCTACTTTCTCTATGGCTTGTTTCCTTTCAGAAAACTCCCTTTATGGAATTTTTCGTGTAGCTCAGCAGAGGGCCCTGTATTCTGAGCCACAATCAGGCATCTATAGAAGACACTACAAACACCAGTCCAGAAATCAGGAATGAGAACCGCTGCTCTCCCACTCCCCAATATCCCAGGATATCAAGTTCCAGTCACAGCTGGTTTGGTAACCACAGATGGTGTCTATATTTCCTTTTCAGTCAAAGAAGCAAGTAGAAATAGTTTCTAAGAATAACTAGTAGCTTGGGAAAACATTCCCATTATGTGAATTAGCATGTGAGTATTTTACATTACAGCTTTTATTTCCATAAGATTATTATTCTTATTTTAAAATATTTGAAAGATATACAGACATACAACATAAATGCTTAGGAAAAATACATTAAAAAGGAACATATCACAATGGTAAACAATGGTTATTATTTTTTAAATATTATTTTGTTGTTGTTGAGAATATACACAGCAAAACATAAACCAATTCAATAGTTTCTACCTTACTGTTCAGTGACATTGATTATATTCTTCAACCATTCAACCATTCAATCATTCAACTATTTTCACTCTCATTTCCTGAGTTGTTCTTCCTCCATTAACATAAACTTATTGCCCCTTAAGGTTCCTATCTAATCTTTCAAGTTACTATTGTCTCCTTGATGTCATATAGATAGGGTTATTTTTAATATATATAATTGTGATTTGGGTGAAAATTTACAGAGCAAATTCACTTTCCATATGGCACTTCACATACACTTTGTCTCATGACATTGACTACAATTTACCCCAATGCAACAGCTCCCCTCCCAATTCCTCCCA
>NW_006922428.1:402959-404448 GCF_000298275.1 Orycteropus afer afer
CTAGTAATGGAATGGCTGTGTCAAATGGTATTTCTAATTCCAACTTTTGAAGGAATCGCCATACTGCTTTCCACAATGGTTGTACCATTTTACAGTGCTCCATGAGATTTTTAAATTCTGTTCTGCATTTCCTCCATTTTGATCAGGATTCTTGTATGGAACCTTTCTGGGGGCTTTGTTTGTTTTTTTTAAATGGCAAATGTTTTAATGCTTACAGATGAGTACTTAGGCAGAACGATAGAAAAACATAGATACATTACCTTTTGTTTTTAGCTTTTTATTGTGATTTGAGTGAAAGTTTACAGAGCAATTTGGTTTTCCAGTCAACAATTCATACACTTTTTGTTTCATGACATTGATTGCAATCCCCACAATGCAACAGCACTCTTCCCATTTCCACCCAGTGTTTACCATTTCCATTTGTCCTTCTTTCCTATCCCTTCCTGCCTCCTGACCTTTATGACTGGGCAAATGATGCCCTTTTGACGTTGTATAGTTGATTGTTCTAATGAGTGTGTACCTACCTGGTGTTATTCTTCACCCCACAGACCTGCCTATTTTTTGGCTGAACTCAGTTACAGGGGTGAATTCAGTTCCAGGCTTGAAGGGTGACTAAGGGCCATAGTCTTGGGGGTTCTACCAAGATCTATCAGACCAGTAAGCCTGATCTTTTTCATTATTTTGAGTTTTGTTCCACTTTTCTCTCCCATTCCATCTAGGATATTCTGTGGTGATTGCTTTCAGAGTAGTTGGCAGTGTTAGCTAAGTATCATCTAGTTCTTCTGGTTTCAGGGTCATAAAGGCTGAGGTTGGCATGGCCCACTAGTCCCTTGGACTAATTGTTTCCTTGAATCTTTAATTTTCTTCACTTTTCTTTGCTTCAGATGGAAGAAGACCAATAGTTGCACCTTAAATGGCCGACCAGCTTTTAAGACCCCAGTTGTTACTCACCAAAGTAGAATGTAGAACACGGTCTTTGTGGATTATGTTATGGCAATTGACCTTGATGTCCCCTGTGACCATGGTTTTTGTGGAATCCTTAATCAAAATGTTCAGTAATGGTAGCCAGGCATTATCCAGTTCTTCTGGTCTCATAGCAAAGGAGGTATTTTTTCATAGAGGAAATAAGCCATGTATTCCATTTCCTCCTCTTATTCCTGACTATAGGGAGACAAACCTGTCTATCAGTTTGTCCTACCATGGTGACATGTTGATGTGAGTTTTGAGGCTGAGCCACTGGTGTTCCAAACCCAGCAGGATGCACATGGTGCACAGGTATCAGCCCAGCTTACAGACTGAGACAAACTAGGAAGAAGGAAGAGGCCATCCATTTCTCAAAGAATTGGCCAGGGAAAACCTTATGAATAGCAAAGAAACACTGTTTGATACATTACCGCGCAACTTTATGAATAGTCTGGTTAGGTTAGAAGGCTCTCAAAATAGGACGGGGAAAGAGCTGCATCATCTGAGTAAACCCAACCTTACTCAT
>NW_006922428.1:407882-411024 GCF_000298275.1 Orycteropus afer afer
AGAATGGCCAGACTTTATCTCACCTATTTTGGTCATGTTGTAAGAAGGGACCATTTCCTGGAGAAGGATGTCATGCTTGGTAGGGTGGAGGGTCGATGAAAGAGGCGGAGGCCTTCAATGAGATGGATTGACTCGGTGGCTGCGATGATGGACTCAAGTATAGCAGGGATCATGGAGCTGGCGCGGGACTGGGCAGTTTTTTGTTCTGCTGTGCATGGGGTTGCTATGAGTTGGAAATGACTCAACGGCACCTAACAACAACAACATTCCTGACTCTCCTTCTTCTGTTCATCCACAAGAATGGAGACCAATTGTTGTGCTTTGGGTGGCCATTTGCAAGCTTTTAAGGTCCTAGGAATTACACAGTGAACTAGGAGGTAGGACAGAAGCACTAAACATGTCATTAGGCCAATTAAGTGGTATATTCCATGAAAACATGATGCTAAATCTCCAAACCAAGGAACCGAATGGCATGAGGTTATACATAAACAGCCACAGAAGCTACTTTTTTTTTTTGGGGGGGGGGGTTATTGCAAATATGTCTATCACACAACTTTGTACAGGTGTAAAACTTATTAACAGAACTTACAATGATCAACTTGTAACACTACCCTTAATGAATGCAATTTTTCCACCACCATAAACTGAACCTCATTACTCTGTAAGCAATAACTCCACCTTTCCCCCTCCTCCTGCCCTGGTCTCTATACATTTGTCTTTTTATATAAGTGAGGTCATACAATATTTATCCTTTTGTGATTGACTTATTTCACTCAGAATAATGTCTTCAAGCTCCAACCATATTGTAGCATGTATTAAGACTTAACTTCTACTGGCTGAGCAATATTCCATTGTATGGTACGTTGTTTACCCATTCTTCTGTCAATGGGCATTTAGAGAAAATATTTTCATGTTTCTGCATAATTAGGGTTTTCTGAGCAAAGAAACATAGGTTAAAAGACAAGCTTTAGAAATTAAGGGGTGATTAGATAATAGGAGACTATCTGGATAATTTCAAGGTGAAATGAAACCCAGAGCCAGGATTTAAACTTCAAAGAATTTTAAAGGACTGAAGCACTAAGGAGCACAATGGTTAAGAGCTTGGCTGCTAACTGAAAGGCTTGCAGTTTGAACCCACCAGCCACTCCGTAGGCGCTCTGGTGGCATAGTGCCTAAGGCATTTGACTGCTAACCAGAAGGCTGGTGGTTCAAACCCACCAGCCACTTTTCAGAAGGAAGGTTGGGCAATCTACTTCCGTAGTGATACTGCCTCGGAAACCCAAGGAGGGGTCACCTATGAGTCGGATCTGACTCAACGGCAGTGAGTAGCTACTCCGTGGAAGAAAGATGTGGCAGTCTGCTTCCATAAAGATTTACAGGTTTGGAAACCCTAAGTAGCAGTTATACTCTGTCCTGTAGGGTAACTATGAATTGGAATCAACTGGGTCGCAATGGGTTTGGATTTTTTGTTTAAAGAACAAAGATTTCTCTCCCTTTCTTAGAAGGAGATGGGGAAGGCAGCTGTCCTCCTCCTATATAAACTCCCGTATTCCTAATTTTAGAGTTCCTCTCCTGTGGTTCAATGTGGTACATTCAGGCCTCAACCTTGGAGTTCAGCTCTGCCTCCTGCTCCCAGCCCACAGAAGCTAGAGGCGTTTCTTCACTCAGACGGCTGCTGGCTGCTGAGACTGCCAAGCCCAAGATTGACAAGTAAAAAGGCACAGTCTCCATATTACCAAATCACACGGCAAGCCATTAATTCAAGTCCATTGTAAGTCCCAAGGTCGGCAGAGCATGTCAAGCTGCTGAACAATGACTCGGCTACATGCAAGGTTCAAGGTGCCATAAGGTAGAGACCATTACCAAGGTTTCTCCTTATATACAGGAAGCAGACCATATCCCAAAGGCAGCCACTCAGCTGCTTGTGGTAGATGCCACCATGGAGTTGATTGGCAGTCTCATCATGGGGAATAACTACCACCAGCTGCCCAGCCACTCAACCAGGCCCAGCCAAGTTGATACACAAACATAACTACCACACCCTCTAAGGTTTCTAACTAGGCAGACATTATTTACTAGTTAAGCTAAACTATTGTTTGGTTTTAAGAAGACTTCAGGAGATAGTTTTGGTTTAAAATTTAAAGATTATCTCAGGGCAGTAATTTCAAGGGTTTATCCTACCTTCATGGCTCCAGAAAGTCTGGAGTCTGTGAGAATTTGAAACTCTGTTCTGCATTTCACCTTTTGATCAAAATTATTCTATAGAATCATTGATCAAAATGTTCAGTAATGGTAGCCAGGCCCCATCCAACTCTTCTGGTCTCATGTTAAAGGAGGCAGTTGTTCATGGAGACCATTAACCACACATTCCACATCCTCTTACTGTTCCTGATACTCTTCCTTCCTCTGTTGCTCCAGGAGAAGAGAGACCAATTTTTATGCCTTGAGTGGCTGCTTACAAGCTTTTAAGACCCCAAGCACTATGCAAGGAACTAGAAGGTAGAACAGAAGCACTGAACATGTTATTAAGCCAACTGTAATGACCCATGAAACCATGACCCTAAACCTCCAAATAAGGAACCAGATCTCATGAGGTTTTGGTTGTATAGAACCAGCCACAGCATCTATTATTTATTTATTTGATCATTGTTAAATATAGCTATCAAACAACATCTGCCAGTTCAACTTTTAACAGAGCACTACTTATTGACAGCTCTTACAGTAATTGGCTGTGCAACCCTATGCTTAATCAAGGTACTTTTTCCATAACCATTAACCAACCCTTTTGCTCCACCCTCCAGCTGCTAACCACTAATAAAATTTGTTCTCTATACATTTGCCTTTTCTTCTCTTTTTATATAAGTGAGGTCATGTCCTTTTTGATTAACTTATTTCACTAAGCATAACATCTTCCAGCTCCATCCATTCTGTAGCATGTATCAAGGCTTCATTTCTCCTACTGGCTGAGTAGTATTCCATTACATACATGTATCACATTTTTGTTTATCCATTCATCTAGGCATTTTCATTATTTCTCAAGTATTTTATTTTATTTTATTTTTGGTAGCTATTGTAAATGGAGGAGCTCTGGTAGCATAGTGCCTAAGGCACTTGACTGCTAACCAGAAGGCTGGTGATTCAA
>NW_006922428.1:414702-417662 GCF_000298275.1 Orycteropus afer afer
ATG
The DNA here is from genome assembly GCF_000298275.1 of Orycteropus afer afer. Taxonomy (NCBI): domain Eukaryota; kingdom Metazoa; phylum Chordata; class Mammalia; order Tubulidentata; family Orycteropodidae; genus Orycteropus; species Orycteropus afer. The sequence goes on from NW_006922428.1 coordinate 414,706, forward strand.
ATGATATGTTTTGGTGATCTTCATTTGGGGTCTATCCTGTCTGGGGTTCATTGGATTTCCTGAATGGATATATTCTCCTCTTTCTTCATATCAAGGAAGTTCTCTTCCAACAAATCTTGTACAATTTTCTCAGTGGTTTTATTTTTCTCTTTCTGTTCTGGAATTCCAAGGACATGTAGATTATTCTTTTTGATTGTTTCCCACATGAACCTTATGCTTTCTTCATTTTGTTTTGATCTTTTTTCTGATTAATCTCTTTCCAAAAAGTATTCAGATATTTGTCTTCAATCTCATTAATTCTGTCTTCCATTGCATAGATTCTGTTCCTTTGCCCTTTCAATGTGTTATCTATTTCTGAAAATTTAGTATTAATCTTCTGGATTTCTATCTGTAGATTTTGCTTCATTTCTAATTTTTCATTTATTTTGTCATATTTTTCTTGTATTTTCTTCTGAAATTGTTCTGTTTTGCCTGTGTTTTCCTTAATTTTGTCAGTGTTTTCCTTGATCCATCTCTGAATCTTTTGAATATACCTAAATATAATTCTTTTAAATTACTTATCAGGGAATTCCAATGCTTCTTCTTCTTCAGAGATGTGTTCTGGCTCTGTATCCTGCTCCCTTTTTCCTACCACTTTATCTTGCTTCTTTATGTAGACTATTATGATCTGTTGTGTCCGAGATGTTGTGTCGTCATTGTATTTAGATCTGTTAACTGTTTGTGAAGAGCAACTAAGGGTGAGTCAGGCTCTTCTTGGTGGTTGTTTATCATTGGCCATTTGGTGGAGAAGGAAGTGGTGGTTCTCACTCAGCAAGTGAAGTTGTAGGAGTTGTGGGTGTAGTTGTGTCATATAGGGACTTTTACTGCCTCCCAGTCAGTTAGACAAAATTAACAATTGAATAACCATCAAAAAAGTAACAACTAGTGGATAAAGAACACACTGTGTTATCACACAGGAACAATAACCAATAAAAGCAAAAGCAAAAAAAACCAAAACAAACAAACAAACAAAAGCTGCAATATCTGGGAAGAATGCAATAAGAGAAGAAAGGTAGAGAAGGAGAATAATGAAAAAAATTGGAAAAATGCAAAAAAAAAAGGAACATGGTTAAGCACATGAAAGAAAAAAGTTGGAACCAGGAACAGGGAAAAGAGAAAAAGCTGAAAACTATAACCTGGGAAGGGAAGAATAAAGAATAATAGTAAAAAATACAATAATAATAATAGTAATTTTGAAACAGGCAAAAACAAGCAAACATAAAAAAAAAATCAGGGCAGGGAACCCAGGCTCTGCCTGTTCTGGTTACCAAGTGCCTCTCTGACAAGAATATACCACAAATGGGATGGCTTGAACAAACAAGAGTTTATTCTCTTACAGTTTGGAGGCTTTAAGTCCAAATTCAAAGTGCCAGGCTCTAAGGGCTGGGTGAAAGCCCCTCAGCCTTGGGCTTCAGCTCTGCCTGCAGCTCCTGGCCCATTGAAGCTAGAGGCTTTTCTTTACTAAGATAGCTGCTGGCTGCTGAGACAGCTGCTGGCTGCTGAGGCTGCCAAGCCCAAGGTCGACAAATAAAAAGGCACAGTCCTGATGTTACCAAACGACACAGCAGGCCCTTAATTTAAGTTCATTGTATAAGTTCATTGTAAGTCCCAAGGTTGGCAGGCTGCTGAACAATGACACGGCTACATGCAGGGTCCAAGCATGCCATAAGCTAGAGAACATTCCCCAAGGCTTCTGCTTATGTACAGAAAGTAGACCACATCCCCTAAGGCAGTTATGCAGCTGCTCACAGTAGATCCCACCATGCTAGCAGGAGTTGATTACCAGTCTCATTATGGGGAATACTATATCCAGCTGCCCAGCCGCTCAACAAGGCCCAGCCAAGTTGACACACAAACTGAACTGCCACACTGTTCAAGCACACAGACTGGGATGGAATTCCTGCTAGCCCAGAAGGTAAGTGGGAGTGAGGGATGGTCATACCTCCATCCACCAAGAGGGTGTGGGGTATTAGAATAACAAGGGGAATATCACACCTTTCCAGTCATTGGCGTATGGAATGTCCTTGTGGTTCCTGGTAAGCAGAGCCTGTTTTTAAGTCCCTGCAATCTGGGAGAATGCTGTCACTTTAAATATCCAAAATTGTTGAACCACTTTTAAACATTCAAAATGGCTGTGCCCTCGGACAGGCAAAAGTCCACAACTCAGCCTGCCTTCCTCTTTGCTGCTTCCCCTTTTATTCACCAGCCACCAGTACAGTCCTCCATGTAGTCCCTGGTTAGCAGGGCTGATTTTTAGGTTAATTCTTAGGTCCTACCACCACTGGGCAATATCCAAGCTGTCTGTGCCATCAGGGTTGCTGCCAGACTGCAGCTCTGTATGTCTCCTTTTCTGGTGTTTTCATGCAAATTCTTCTACTAGTTGGAGTTTAATCCACTTATATATCCTTCCTTCAAAGCTGAAAGCTCCAGGATTATCTTCTGTATCTGTGATAATTGGTTCCCCTTTTCTTTGTGGAAGAGGGTCTGTGCGGTCTTTCTGTCTATTCCACCATCTTGCTGGAACTCCTAAAATGATACATGTTTTATTATTCTGGAAAGCAAAACTATATAATTCTCAATCTTAATTAACTTTTGTTCATTAACTGTTAAGCTTCATATCTACATAAGGGTGGTGTAAAATATGGTACACTCAGCAGCTTTCTTCTTAGAATTACCTGTTTTCAGCCAAATATTGGAGCAGAAGGTGTCATGAGCCATTGGATTAGATGCTTTGAAACCCTTAGACATTAGGCATTAAAAATGTTGGTGCAGACTAATTATTCACTCCTCATATATCCTAGTTAATTAAGAGATTAAGAAAGGAAGGTGATAACCCTCTCCTCACTTAATAACATGGTTAGGTTCCTAATATCAGGTCATTATACTAAATCACTGTTATGGGAAAATGGAGGATGTTC
>NW_006922428.1:418067-421646 GCF_000298275.1 Orycteropus afer afer
GAGGAAGGTCATCTCTTTTGAGCTTCTGCTCCTGGGTGATCTTCATGTGTCTTGGCATGTATCTTTCCCCATCTCTGATTACTGACTTGCTTGTTTTACCTCTTTACATCTCCAAAGAAATTGACTCAAGATACACCCTCTGCTAATCCTACCTAGGAGCTCTGGTAGTGTAGTGCCTAAGGCACTTGACTGCTAACCAGAAGACTGGCAGTTCAAACCCACCAGCCACTACTCAGAAGGAAGGTTGGGCAATCTAATTCCATAGTGATACCACCTCGGAAACCCAAGGAGGGGTCACTATGAGGTGTGACTTAATGGCACATAACAACAACAACAACAACAATCCTACCTAGACAACCCATTCGCAAATGGGATTACAACCACAGACATGGAGGTTAGGATTTACAACACATATTTTTGGGAGACATAATTCAATCCATAATATTCCATCCTTTGGCTTTCACAACATTCACATCCCTCCCACGTGTAAAACACATTTACTCCATCACATTATCCCAAAAAACAAAAAGCAACTTCAAGTGCAAAATCTCACCTTCTGAATCATCTAAATTAAATATGGGTGAGGCTTTAGGTAAAATTTTGCCCATCCTGGGGCAAAATTCCCCTTATCGGTGAACCTGTGAAATCTAGACCACAAGTTAATCTGTTTCCAAAGCACGGTGGTGGGACAGGTACAGTTTAGATATTTCCATTAAAATGGGAGAAATTGTAGAGAAAGAAGGGATAATGGACACCAAGCAAGTCCAAAACACAGCAAAACAAATTACATTAATTTTCAAGGCTTGAAAATAATCCTCTCCTCTCAGTGCAAACAAACAAACAAACAAAACCAAAGGCATTTCGAAGCAATCAGCTATAGGATACAATGCCCCTAGAGACCAGAAGAACTAGATGGTACCCAGCTACCAATGCCAACCACTCAAGAAAGGATCAAATCTGGAGATCCTGGATAGAGTGGGAGGAAAAACATGTAACCATATCCAAAAACTCAATAACCAGAATTACTGGTTGGATGGAGTCTGGTGAGACCCCCAATACTATGGCCCTGGAATACATTCTGCACTTGGAATAAAACTCACTCCCAGGGGCTGGCTGTCAGCCTAATAGTTAACAAGATATATATGCAGACCACTCAACCCAGGATGACGCACCCACATGCTCTATGGAAATACATCCCTTAGAGCAATAGACCATGGGGCACCAGAAGGGCAACATTCACACGGAGGAAATGCAGGACAAACAGGAGTGCATAACTATGAGAGGCACAGGGGGAGGGTTACTGGGCAGGGAGAGGAGTAGACTGGATTAGGTTGAGGATGCTAAATGGAGAGTGAAATTAAATGTACACGTAATGTTGAATGTAAAACAAACTCTTTTTTTTTTTTTTTAATGCTCTCTTCTCTGAGGCCACTGGCTTGACCCTCCAGAATCTGGGTATTGGCCACACCCTCTGGATTCTGGATGGAGGCCTCTGAGCCCTGGGCTTCAGGTCTGCCTTCCAGGCTCTCTAGGATGGCAACTCTGCTCCTTTGGCTATGAGCAGCCCCATTCTCCTAGTTCAACTGAGTGACAGTCCCACACCCTTAGCCCAGGCAGGCCCCATTCTTTTGCTGCTTAGGCATGGTAGACCTGCCCCCTCAGATTTGGGCAGCAGCCCCATCCCCTGGCACACCTGAACAGCAGTCCCACACTCCAGAACCAAGTTGGTGAAGATTTGACTCTTAAACCTAAGAGGCTGTGGCCCCATCCTTTGAAACCCAGCAGGCTGTGATTTCACCCTTTGAAACCAAGGCAGCCCTGCTTCCTGTGTTCCTTCCAACAGTTCTACTGATCTCTCAGCTACTTCAGGGATGGTCCTTTTCTTTTCTTGGTGGACAAGAGATGCAGCTCCTTTGGTCCATTTCCTGACCATAGAATTCCAAGAGGCAGACAGTTTTCTTTCCTGCTGTTCTGTCTTTTTCCCCTTTAGTCTAAGCTGGTAAGTTTTATGCTGTAGTTGTTGCTTAGACCAAGCACGCAAGGCTTAATCTCATCACCAAAGTTTGTGTAGCCATGTCCTTGGTGAAAATTCTAGAGCATGTGTTCTTAGTTTGTACAATAGACATTTCCAAATCCTTAAGTTTTGTTTTCATTTTGCATGGTTCATTTTTAAGTGCATCTCTTTCTTCTCACATTTTACTATAAGCAGCAAGGAGAAACTACATGGCTCCTTTAAGATCTTACTTAGAAATCTCCTCTTCCAAATATCCAAGTTCATCACTCACAAGTTCTAACTTCATTAAATATGTGAACATAATTCAGAAAATTTCTTTCCTACTGAAAAAAAGCATGGTCCTTCCTCCATTGTCCAATCATATATTCATCAGTTTCTTCTGAAGTTTCACCAGAAGCACATTCAATGTCTACATTTCTAGCATCATTCTGTTGCTGGCATCATATGTGTTCCCTAAGACAATAGAGACTTTCTCTTTAGGTCTCCTCATTTCCTTCTGAGCCTTCACCAGAATTGCTTTTGACGTCCATAATTCTACCAACACAGCAATCTAGGCTTTTACTATTAGTCACCTTAAAACTCCTCTGTCTTCCCCTATCACCCAATTCCACAACCACTTCCACATTGTAGATATTTCTTAGAGCAGCACCCTCACTGCTGTCTTAGTTACCCAGTGCTGCTATAACAGAAAGACCACAAGTGGATGGCTTTCACAAACAGAAATTTATTCTCTCACAGTTTAGGAGGCTAGAAGTCTGAATTCAGGGTGCCGACTCTATGGGAAGGCTTTCTCTGTTGGCTCTCAAGGAAGATACTTATCTCTTTTGAGCTTCTGTTTCTGGGCAATCTTCTTGTGACTTGGCTTCTCTGCTTGTTGGTTTAGTTATTCAATCTCTTTTCTACCTCAAAAGAGATTGACTCAGGACATACCCTACTAATTTTGCCTCATTAGCATATCCAAGACAACCCATTCCCAAATAGTATTATAGCCACATGCATAGATGTTAGGATTTACAACACCTATTTTGAGGAGACACAATTCAACACATAACACAGAGCAATAAGTACTCACTGATCTCATTTTCATTAAGAAATTATGTTGGTATATGAATATCAAAGTGTTCAGAAGGTCACACATAAACAATTAAATTTGTAGGAGATCTGCAAAAGTTAGCCAACTATGAGGCTATAGGGAACAGTCCATGAAACTGTCCTAATTTTTTACACCACTTCTATATTTTGGGAGTTCCCAAAACCACTTTCACATTAGAAAATTCACTAGGACTCACAGAACTCACTGAAAGCTGTTATACTCAGAGTTACAGTTTATTACAGGGAGAGGATACAAATTAAAAGCAGCCAAGTTAAGAGATGCATAGGGGAGAGTGTAGGAGGGGTCCAAATGCAAAGCTTCTAGTCATTCACACCCTGTGGAGTCATGGTGAGTGTTAATTCCTTCCAGGCATATGTATCATAATATACACAGAATATTGCCAACTAGGGATGTTCATTTGAGCCCGATTTCCAGACTTTTTATCGAATCTCAATCACATACTGCCTGTATG
>NW_006922428.1:421865-423351 GCF_000298275.1 Orycteropus afer afer
TGGAAGGGAAGGCCAAAGGGATCCCTCACTGAAAATTGCCTAACTTTAACAAACCAGCAGGCATGATTAAAGTAGATATTAATCATAGTGACTAACTTACTATTTTTTCCTCCCCTTTACTTTCTTTTGAGGAGCTTTGGTGGTTTAGTGCCTATGGCATTTGACTGCTAACCAGAAGGCTGGTGGTTCAAACTCACCAGCCAGTCCTTGGAAGGAAGATTGGGCAATCTACTTCTGTAGAGATATCGCCTTGGAAACCCAAGGAGGGGTTGCTATGAGTCGAAATCGACTCAACAGCAGTAAGTTTTTCCTTTAAGTCAATAGAATAGCCAACCTCTTTATGGACACTGAGTTCTTCAGATTTGTTATTTTCAATTATGCATTCTTCTAAGCATAACCCTCTCCTACCACTGGTTTCGGCTGAGAACCATAGCCCATGAAGCAAGATGACCCTGGGGAAAGGGATGCTGGGTCTGGAGTAACCAGGGAAGAGAAGAACAAAGACATTCCTGGCAGTCCAAGGGATCTTCAACCCCCTTCCCATCTCCCTGTATAATCATCTCTATCTCTTTGCTCGGGGAGACAGACATTGTAGAGAAGTGATTCTCTCTGTGTCCTTGGGTATCAATACTCAATAAAACTTTTGCTTTCCCACTTCAACCTGTTGTGATCATTGTCTCTTTGTGACAGAAGGGTAAGGGCCTTATTGTTCTACAACATCACTGCCATCAAGTTGATACCAACTCATAGCAATCCTCATTGGGTTTCCAAAGAAGTAAATCTCTCTCTCTCTCTCTCTTTTTTTTTTTTTTTAACTTTTATTGTGGTGAAAACATACATAAGAAGACATTCACCAACATAACAACTTCTCCATTTACAGCTCAGGGACATTGATGACATTTTTCATGTTGTGCCACCATTATTGCTATCCTTTCCAAAATATTCCACCACTATTAGCATAAACTCAATGCCCCGCAAACAAAAGCTTCCCCTTTCTGCATAATCATTAATAATCTTTGTGTGTGTGTGTGTGTGTATACCTGGTAAGCAACAAAGAAAGTTTCCTTTCCTTGACTTTTTACAATAGTGGACTAATACAATATTTGTCCTTCTGTGATTGACTTATTTCATTCAGCATAATGTCCTCCAAGTTCATCCACATTATATGGTGTTTTGCAGATTCTACATTATTTTTCAATGTTGCTTAGTATTCCATTGTGTATTCCACAGCTTGTTTATCCATTCCTCGGTTGATGGGCACTTAGGTTGTTTCTGTCTCTTTGCTATTGTGAATAGTGCTGTGATGAACATGGGTGTGCATATATCTGTTCATGTCCTGCCTCTCACTTCTTTAGGATATATACTTAGTAATGGGATTGCTGGATTGAACAGTATTTCTATTTCTACCTTTTTAAGGAATAGCAAGGCAGTAAATCTTTATGGAAGTAGGTTGCCCCATCTTCCTTCCAAGGAGTAGCTGGTGGAT
>NW_006922428.1:425795-430111 GCF_000298275.1 Orycteropus afer afer
CTCTAACTTATGGCATGCTTGAACCCTGCATGTAGCCATGTCATTGTTCAGCACCCTGCCATGCTCTGCCGATCTTGGGACTTTCAATGGACTTGAATCAATGGCCTGCCCTGTGGTTTGGTAACATCAGAACAGTGCCTTTTTAATTGTCAACCATGGGCTTGTCAGTCTCAGCAGCCTGAGTGAAGAAAAGCCTCTAGCTTCAGTGGGCCAGGAGCAGGAGGCAGAGCTGAAGCCTAAGGTTGAGGGGCACTTTGAACTCGGACTTAAAGCCTCCAAACTGTAAGAGAATAAACTCCTGTTTGTTCAAGCCAGCCCATTTGTGGTATATTCTTGTCAGAGCAGCACTAGATAACCAGAACAGACCTAATACCACATTATCTCTGAATACTTCAATGTTTTCTGTAAACAGACACCTTCTCCTATATAATCATTGAACCATCAGCAAAATCAGGAAATTAACAGGTATATTACTACCATCTAATTCTCAGAACATGTTCAAGTTTCACCTATTGTCTATAGACACACACACACACACACACACACATATAGCAAAAAGACCCAATTTGGGAATGCATTTAGCAGTTAGTTGTCATGACTCCTTTGTGTCCTTCAATAAAGAATAGTTCCTCTTGGTTTTTCATAACCTTTTAAAGATGTGTCATTGTTAGCAGCTGCCATTGAATGGGCTCCGCAGTCTCATGGTGACCCCATGCATAATCAGATTGGACCATTGTGATCTATAGGATTTTCATTGACTGGTTTTTGGAAGTAGATCACCAGGCCTTTTGTCCTAGTCCATATTAGTCTGGAAGTTTCACTGACACGTCTTCAACATGATGGCAACACTCAAGGCTCCACTGAGAGATGCATGGTGGCTGTGCCTGAGGTATATCAGCCAGGATTGAACATAGGTCTCCTACATGGAAAGTGAGAATTTTACTACTGAACCACCACTGCCCTCAGAATTCTTACCACTCCTGTCTTTTTTTTTTTTTTTTTCCCCTAATGTTTCCATTGTGTACTAAGGAGCTCTGGTGGTATAGTGCCTAAGACACTTGACTGCTAACCAGAAGGTTGGTAGTTCAAACCCACCAGCCACTCCTTGGAAGGAAGATTGGGCAATCTATTTCTGTAGTGATACTGCCTCAGAAACCCAAGGAGGGATTGCTATGAGTCAGAGTTGACGGCACATAACAACAACAATATGGTATACTTTTCCAATAATATTATGGATTGAATTGTGTCCCCCAAAATTATGTGTTATGACCATGGTCAATAATCCCATTTGAGAATGAGCTGTCTTTGTTATGTTAATGAATAGGATTAGTGTAAGGTGTGTCTTGAGTCAATATCTTTTGAGATGGAAGACATTAAACAACCAAGCCAGTCAGCTGAGATGGAGGAAGAGAGATGTCAAACTGCATGACCATCACCCAAGAGGAGAAGCTCAGAAGAGACAATGACCTTTCTCCAAAGCTGACAAAGAAAGAAGCCTTCCCCCAGAGCTGGTACCCTGAATTCAGAGTATTTTAAAGCCATTCACTTGTAGTATTTCTGTTATAGTAGCACTAGATGACTAAGAAGAATTTGGTACCAAGAAGTTGGAGTGCTGTTCTAACAAATACCTACAATGTGGAGGTTGTGTTGGAACTGGGTAGTGGGTAGAAGCTGGAAGAGTTTTAAGGTTATGTCTTAGTTACCTTAATACTACAGGCATAGAAGCTAGGATTCACAACGCATATTTGTGAGGGCACACAATTCAATCCATAACATTCCTTCCACCCTTTGGCCCTCAAAAAATTCATGTCCTTCCCACATACAAAACACATTCACCGCATCACATTGTGGAATGCTGAAGAGGCCTCTTGCTGAAAATTGCTGAACTTTAATGAACTAGCAGCCGTGATTAAAGCAGACATTAATTATTCCTAACTTGCTATTTTTCCTTCCTTCTCCTTCCTTTTAAGTAAATAAAATAGCTGACTTCTTCAGTGACACGGATTTCTTTAGATTTTTTTTTTTTTTTTGCTTATACATTGTTTTGAGTGTGCCTTATCCCACAGCCAGTTTCAACCGAGAAATGGAGTTTAGGGGACAAGATGACCCTGAGAAGAGAAACATTGAGTCTGGAGCAGCCGCAATGAAGAGGAACAAAGACATTACTTGTGGTCAAAGAGATCTTCAGCCTGCTTCCCATCTCCCTATATAATCATGTTTACCTCTTTGCTTAGGGAGACAGGATATTTAGAGACATGATTCTGTCTGTCTCCTTGGATATTGATACTCAATAAATCTTTTGCTTTTCCATTTCAACCTTTGGTGGTGATTGGCTCATGACAAGTGGTAAGAATCTTGTTGTTTTTGCATCAGATTGGCACCCAAAAGTGAGGTGTGCCCCTGTGACGTGGTGACCCCATTCCTAGCTGAGGCCTGGGTGGCCTGCTTTAAGTGTCCTCTGGGGTTTTCTTTCCCCAGGGAGGCTGCCCATTGTTTCTGCCCAGAGACGGCACCAGAGACGGCACCACCAGTCTATTTTGCACAAGAGAGGAAAAACAAAAGAACAATTTCAGGAGCCAGCTTTTGGTGACAGTCCCTACCTACCCTTTTCCTGGGCACCACAGTAGTGGGACAGATAGGGTGAGAAAGACTTATCTTTGGTTACTAAAGTACCACTCCTCAGTGGGAGGAGGGAAGGCTTAGTTGACCATTCTGTGTAGGGTATTCTGCCTCTTATTCTTCCTCAGGAGAGGAAGGCTAACTTGGCTCTTGGGGAGTTTTTCCAGGATCAAGGTCTCCGGGGCATCTGGTGTGTGAGTGCGGCCTTGTCCTTGTATGAATTATCTGTGTTCCATTTTTTTTTTAAATGTATTTAATTCCTCTTGATACCTTGAAAGCAAGCATAGCAAGATCACACTGCTATTTGCTGACCTTGCCAAGCATTATACCCAAAGAACTTTGTTTTATTTGTCAGAGGGGCTCTAATGTGTGGAGAGAGGAATGTCGTTTTGCACCTTACCCACCCTCTCTTTGGAGGTTCACACGCAGATCCCCTTTTTCTTTTCTTTTCTTTTCTTTTTATTATGCTTTGGGTGCAAATGTACATAGTAAACTTGTTTTATATCCAACAGTTCATGTACATCTGGTTTCATGGTCCCCGATTACCATCCCCAATCATAAGAAACTCTCCTCCCTTCTCCTCCCTATGGCCACCCCCTCCCTGTGCCCCTCTCATCCACACATTCCTGTCTGTCCAACCTTCCCTCTATGTGAATGCTACCCCTCTGGTGTGTCGTGGTTGCTTGATCCAAGGGGTGTGTCTCCCTAGAGTAGGTGGGTGCATTGCCCTGGGGTAAGTGTTCTGTATGTTTTCTTTCCACTTCAACCTGTTGTGGTGATTGATTCATGACAGGTGATAAGAATCTTGTTGTTTTTGCATCAGATTGGCACTACTGTTGGGCTGAGAGCCAATCCATGTAAGTGAGTCCATTTCCAGGCTGGAAGGGTAACCTGGGGCCATAGTTTTGAGGGTTCAACCAGTCTCTATCTGACCAGTAATTCTGGTCATTTTTGTGTTTTTGAATTTTGTTTCACATTTTACCTTCCACTCTATCCAGGATCTCCAGGTTTGATCCCTTTCCACGTGGGTGGCATTGGTGACCAGGCACCATCTAGTTCTGGTCTTGGACCGTGGAGCCTGATGTTCTCATGGTCCATCTTATCCTTGGAGTAATTGTTTCCAGATGACTTTGATTTTCTTCACCCTTAGCTCCATCTGAGAGGAGACCAATAGTTGCATCTTAGATGGCTGCTCAAAAGCTTTTAAGACCCCAGTCACTACTCACCAAAGTAGGTTGTAGAACAAAATTTCTATGAGGTATGTGTGCCACTCCTCAGAAGGAAAATTGGGCATCTTCCGTAGAGATATCACCTCAGAAACGCAAGGAGGTGTTGCTATGAGTCGGAAACCACTCAATGGCAGGGAGTTCAGTTTTGGTTTGGTGTGCTAATTGAGCCCGATGTCCCTTAAGACTCCCATCCTGAGCCCTCCAGCCTGGTGGTTCTCTCTCATAAGATGTTTGGTTTTCTCTGAGAAGTTACTCCAACCCAGTCTTCTGTTACTTCTGTAATATATGTGGCTAATTTTGTAACACAAGTGCATATGTAAGATTATCTTCAACCAAATCTGTCCTTGGTCTAGGGTGTATTCCTGTTCGCCTACTCCCACCTGCTCTTCTCACCTGTCTATGCATTAATCCACAGCCTGGTATTTGGTTCTAGTGATACTGTAGAGTTGTGCCTTTAACAGTGTTTGC
>NW_006922428.1:430211-431214 GCF_000298275.1 Orycteropus afer afer
TGTTCCTCCCCTCACCCAAATCAACATGTGACCTGCAAATAGTCTAGATTATCCTTCCCCTCCCTCCCATCCCCAGTAACCAACAAAGTGAGTTTCCTTCCCTGAATAAACTTTCCTTGACTATCTACAATAGTGGGCTCATAGAATATTTGTCCTTCTGTGATTGACTTATTTCACTCAGCCTAATATCCTCTAAATCCATCCATGTTGCGAGATGATTCATGTATTCTTCATTATTCTTTAATGTTGCATAGTATTCCATTGTGTGAATGTATCATAGTTTGGTTATTCAATCATCTGTTGATGGGCATTTAGGTTATTTCCATTTCTTTGCTACGGTGAATTGTTCTGCAGTGAACATGGGTATGCATATCTTTGTTCGTGTCCTGTCTCTCACCTCTTTAGGATATATTCCTAGTATTAGAATTGCTGGATCAAATGGTATTTCTATTTTCAGTTTTTTATGGAAACATCATACCATTTTCCACAATGGTTGTACCATATTGCAGTCCCACCAGCAGTGTATGAGAGTTCCGATCTCTCTGCAGCCTCACTAACATTTGTTGTTTTCTGTCTTGTTGAACTTTGCTATTATTACTGGGGTGAGATGGTATCTCTTGTTCTTTTGATTTGCATCTCTCTAATGGCTAATGATTGTGAGAATTTCCTCAAGATCCCCTTTTCTTTTCCTCCTTTATTTCTTTTGCCTAGAGGAAGTTTAATGGTGAAAGTAATCTGAAGCCCTGTTGAACTCCCTTGGCAACAACAGTCCCAAGTGTTCTTTCATGTTGGCCTTCCGAATAGAGCTTCTTTCCTTTCCTCAACCTGAGACTATGATTTTGTAAGCCATTTCCAACAGAGCCTAGACCCAGATTCATGGTTGCATTTTCCTGGCTGGTTAGCCAGTGTGTAGTTTGTATGTCAACTTGGTTGGGCCTGGTTGAGTGGCTGGGCAGCTGGTGGTAGTTATTCCCCATGATGAGACTGGCAATCAATTCCATGG
>NW_006922428.1:431454-432610 GCF_000298275.1 Orycteropus afer afer
TGTGATTTGGTAATATCAGGACTGTGCCTTTTCACTTGTCAACCTTGGGCTTGGCAGCCTCAGCAGCCAGCAGCTGCCTGAGTGAAGAAAAGCCTCTAGCTTCAGTGGGCTGGGAGCTGGAGGCAGAGCTGAAGCCCAAGGCTGAGGGGCTTTTACCCAGCCCCTAGAGCCTGGCACTTTGAACTTGGACTTAAAGCCTCCAAACTATAAGACAGTAAACTCCTGTTTGTTAAGGCCATCCCATTTGTGGTATATTCTTGTCAGTGCACTAGGTAACCAGAACAGCCAGGGATGTCGTTCAGTGGCCAGTCCATGCCCTTCTGGGCAGTGGATAACACTTGGAATTCCCCAGAGATTTCTCCAGAGCACCTTTAACCTGTGACCTGGAGGACTCAGCCTGGACCCAATGTTAGCTCCTTGTGAGGCAAAGAAGGAGCCTTATTTCACGTAAGCATACATTTGTTCTGATTAGAGGTTTGAGTGTGTAATCTTGTTATTATTAGCCAAATTTTAAGTTGCTGAGACTGTGTTGAGGGTGGAACCCAGAATCTGAGCAGGTTGCCTGTGTTGAGGGTGGCAGCACTTGGAATCCAAGCAGGGGAAGTGAAATCAGCATTTACTGCTGTAAGTGTTAGGACCACTAAACTAACCTGTCTTTTGTAACCATTTTTTTTAAATGCACAAATGTGTAATGCATACTTATTTGCGTAAAAATATAGTACACACAAGTGGCTCCTGGGAGATGCAGGTGTCCCCTTCTTTGTTATTTTATCTTATTTTTATTTTTGCAGTGTTTCTTCCCCTCCCCTCCCACCCCGGGTAACCAACAAAGAAAATTTCCTTTCATTTATTTTTTACAACAGTCAACTAATACAATATTTGTCCCTCTGTGATTGGCTTATTTCACTCAGCATAATTCCTCCAAGTTCATCCACGTTATGTGGTGTTTTGCAGATTCTACATTATTCTTTAGTGTTGCATAGTATTCCACTGTGTGTATGTATCATAGTTTTAATATCCATTCTTCTCTTGATGGGCACCTAGGTTGTTTCCATCTTTTTGCTATTGTAAATAGTGTTGTGATAAACATGGGTGTGCATATATCTGTCCTTGTCCTGGTTCTCACTTCTTTAGGATATATACCTAGTAATGGGAT
>NW_006922428.1:433750-438432 GCF_000298275.1 Orycteropus afer afer
TGTTCTTCAGTAGTGCTTTTCTTATCTGAGGTCTCTTTCCTTTCCATATAAAGTTAGTGATTGGTTTTTCCATATCCGTAAAGAATGTTGATGGGATCTGGATTGGGATTGCATTGAATGCATAGATTGCTTTGGGTAGTAGTAACATTTTCACAAAGTTCCATCTTCCTATCCACGAGCATGGTATATTCTTCCCTTTATGTAGATCTCTAGGGTTTCTTGAAGGAGTGTTTTGTAGTTTTCTTTGTATAGGTCTTTTGTGTCCCTAGTGAGATTTATTCCCAAGTATTTTATTTTGTTGGTAGCTCCTGTAAATGGTATTGATTTCCTTATTTCTTTTTCAGCTATCTCTTTGCTGGTATAGAGGAATCCAACTGATTTTTGTTTGTTGATCTTGTATCCCACCACTATGCTAAATCTCTCAATTCCCTTTCTTGCCTTATTGCCCTGGCTCAGACTTCCAATACAATGTTGAGTAGAAGTGGTGATAGAGGGCATCCTTGTCTGGTTCCTGTCTGCAGGAGGAATGGTTTCAGTCTCTCTCCATTGCCAATAATACTGGTTGTTGGTTTTGCATATATGCCCTTCATTATGTTGAGAAATTTCCCTTCTATTCCTGTATTGCAGAGAGTTTTTACCAGGAATGGGTGTTGGATTTTATTAAATGCATTTCCTGCATCAATTGATATGCTTATGTGGTTCTTTTCCTTTGTTTTATTTATGTGATAGATGATGTTGATTGTTTTTCTAATGTTGAACTATCCTTGCATACCTGGTATGAACCCCACTTGGTCATAATGTATTATTTTTTGGATATGTTGTTGAAGATTTTTGTGTTTATATTCATGAGGGATATTGGTGTGTAGTTTTCATTTTGAGAGATGTCTTTGCCTGGTTTGGGTACCAAGGTTCTGCTTGCTTCATAAAATGAATTTGGGAGGATTCCATCCTTTTCTATGTTCTGGAATAGTTTGAGTAGGATTGTTGTCAGTTCTTCTCTGAACGTTCAGTAGAATTCTCCAGTGAAACCATTTGGCCAGGGCTTTTTTGTTTTGTTTTGTTTTTGGTAATTTTTTTTATGACCTGTTCAATTTCTTCTTTTCTTATGGGTCTGTTCAAATTTTCCACCTCAGTCTGTGGTAGTTTTGGTAAGTAGTATGTGTCTAGATATCTGTCTATGTCTTCTAGATTTTCAAATTTATTGGAGTATAGTTCTTCATAATATCCTGATATTACCCTTTTGATTTCTGCTGGCTCTGTTGTGATGCCTAACAATTCATTTCTTATTTGTGATATTTGTATTTTCTCCCTCTTTTCCTTTGTTAAATTTGCCATGGTTTGTCAATTTTATTAATCTTTTCAAAAAACCAACTTCTAGTTTTGTTGATTTTTTCAGTTCCTTTCTATTTTCTGTTTCATTTATTTCTGCTCAAACCTTTATTATTTCTTTTCTTCTGCTGATGTAGGCTTTTTTTTTTTTTTTCTGCTCTTTTTCTAATTTTTGGAGATGTTGGGTTAAGGTGTTGATTTTGGCTCTTTCTTCCTTTTTGATGTGTGCATTTATTGCTATAAATTGGCCTCTGATTACTGCTTTTGCTGTGTCCCAAAGATTTTGGTATGTTGTATTTTCATTCTTGTTTGATTCAAGGAATTTTTGAATTTCATTTTTTAATTTATTCTCTTACCTAGTCTTTCTTAAGGAGGGTGTTGTTCAGTTTCCATGTGGTTGCTCCTTTTCTGTTGATTTTCCTATTTTTGATTTCTAATTTGATAGCATTATGATCTGCAAAGACGCTTTGCAGTATTTCAATGTTTCATATTTATTAAGGCTTGCTTTATGGCCTAACATATAGTCTATCCTGGAGAACATTCCATGTGCACTGGAAAAGAATGTATATTGTGCTGTTGCTGGGTGAAGTGCTTTGTAGAGGTCTATAAGGTCAAGTTGGTGAATTATGTTGTTTAGTTCTTCCATGTCTTTGTTGAGTTTCTTTTCAGTTGTTCTATCTTTGATTGAAAGTGGTGTATTAAAGTCTCCTACTATGATGATATCCCACATAAACCTTAGGCTTTCTTAATTTTGTTTTGATCCTTTTTCTGATTAATTCCTTTCCAAAGAAATATTAAGATATTTGTCTTCAGTCTCACTAATTTTGTCTTCCAGTGCTTCAATTCTACTCTGCCTATTCTATGTGTTATCAATTTCTGAGAATTTAGTATTAATCTTCTGGATTTCTATCTGTAGATTTTGTATCATTTCTAATTTTTCATTTATTTTGTGATTTTGGCTTGTATTATCTTCCAAAATTGTTCTAGGGTTTTCTCTGTGTTTTCCTCAATTTTGTCAGTGTTTTCCTTAATCAGTCTCTCCATCCACTGAAAGTATGTAAATACAATTCTTTTGAATTCCTTGTCAGGGAGTTCCAATGCTGCTTCTTCCTCAGGGATGTGTTCTGGGTCTGTATCCTGGTCCCTTATTTCTACTGCTTTATCTTGCTATTTTGTGTGGACTATATGGTCTGTTGTCTCTGAGGTATTGTGTGTTTATATTTAATTGGTGATTGTATGTTGGAGTGATTTGCCCAAGATTTTCATTGTCTTTTTTTTTTTTTTTTAATATACCTGGATAAGCAGGGTACTGTGTTCCTCTATTCACTTATTGGTAGCACTTATGCACTCACCACCTATCTCGTTTCCAGTCGACAGCCTCCTGTATGCCTGTGCTGTCTTTGGCAAGCGTAGCCTATTCTTAGGTCCCTGGAATCTGAACGAAAATGCTGTCACTTTAAATATCCAAAATGGCTACCACTTGTAAACATTCAAAATGACTGCACCTGGGTGCTGCTTGTAAACATTCAAAATGCTGTGCCCTCCTGACAGCTGCAAGTCAACAGCTCAGTTTGTCTCCTTCTTTGCTGTTTCCCTTTTCAATTGTCAGCTACCTGTCTACCTATTTACCCATAGATTAATGTTTGTTATTACTGAAAATCCAGTATTGTGCATGTAAAAGGGTTTATCTTTGTTGTCTGTACCTCTTGTGTACCTCTCTGTGTCTTCCTCTTCCTCAGTGCCACTGTGTTGATCACTCATTTTTGGTACATTGTCCTTCCCTTCACCCAAATCAATACTTGTCTCTACCCATCTATCAGTGTTCCCTCCCTTACCCTCCCATTCCTGGTAACCAACAAAGAAAGTTTCCTTCCATAGGTTTTGAGTTCCAAGAGTGTGAGATCTCCTACTTTGTTGTTCTTCTTCAATAGTGCTTTGCCTATCTGTGGTTTCTTTCCTTTCCATATAAAATTAGTGATTGTTATTTCCATATCCGTAAAGAATATTATGAGTCGGGGCTGACTCGATGGCAAACAACAACAACAACAAAGAATATTAATGGAATCTGGATTGGGGTTGCATTGTATAGATGCTTTGGGTAGTGTTGACATTTTCACAATATTTAATCTTCCTATCCATGAACATGGCATGTTCTTCTATTTATGTAGATCTCTTATGGTTTCTTGAAGCAGTGTTTTGTAGTTTTCTTTATTACAATACTGTTTTGCAATTAGATTTGTTTCGTTCCCACACTGGCAAGTAAAGCAAGAAAATGTCTGTAGAGGCCTTTATGTCTTTGTACAATTGTAAGGAAACTCAACAAGCTTATAAGATTTATGTTCAGATTATTACTAAGGACAAGCAGCCTTCAGCTCCTTCCCCGGTATTAACCAGAGGAGAGAATCATCATTATCCCTTAAGTTACTTAAACTCTCTTCCTCTGAATCGGCCTGAACCAACTTTTAAGTGGCAGCCGGGGGAAGAAGTGAACCTGCAAGAGGCTCCCTAATTTCCCTTTCCTACTGCCAGCAGAGGATGCCCTATCAGGGACCTGGTTTGACCTAGAAAGGACCAGAGACTGGGTCAGGCCATGGGAATGCAGCTAGGGGCCAATACCCACTTCGCCAGATCCCTGCAGGAGGAGATATGGTTAGAGTGCATGTGCCTTTTAGCACAGCAGACTTATACAATTGGAAGATTATACTCCAGGGTACCAGAAAAATCCAGGAAAAATGTATGAACTTCTGACTTTTATTTTAACTTCTTTGACTCAATGTGGGCTGATTGTCAATCACTCCTGATTACTTTCTTAACTCTGGAGGAACAGAGATTGGTGATAAGCCATGCCTGAGAGGAAGCACAGAGGTGGAGAGATGCCCAACTACAGAAGGTGGCAGGTACCTTGGATGATGACTTGCCACTATTGGACCCTTGCTAGGACTCAAATGACAGGGAAGATTATGCAAAGTTTTATATTTCAGAGACTATATTTTAATAGGAATTAGAGATGAAGGTTCCAAACCTGAAAGTTTGAATAAGGTATATGAGATTAGGCAAAAGAAGAATGAGGATTCTTCTACCTTTTTACAGAGAATTATCAAAGCCTTCAGACAGTATACAGATTTAGATGCTGAAAGCCCAAATAATCTTATGTTCAATTAGTGTGAATACAACTTGACACCTGTACATTGCATTGTGTTTGGCAACCATAAAGTTACTGAATGGACAGAACTAAAGGCCTGGGACCAAGGAAATTGATGGATCTTGTCTGAGAATGTATTGCCCAACCTAAGACCTTGGTTTGTACCCCTAACTACTTTAGGCCTTGCTGTCATAATCATATGTACTTGTGT
>NW_006922428.1:438532-440283 GCF_000298275.1 Orycteropus afer afer
ATTTGACTGTTAACCAGAAGGCTGGCAGTTCAAACCCACCAGCCACTCCTCAGAAGGAAGGTTGGGCAATCTACTTCCACAGTGATACTGCCTCAGAAACTGAAGGAGGGGTCGCTATGAGTCAGATCCGACTCTATGGCAAAACACAACAACAACAACTGCCTCAGAACCCAAGGAGGGGTCACTATGAGTCGAAATGGACTCAATGGCAGTTTGTTTTTTTGTATTTTAATAGGGATTAGATATGGAGTTCCCATACTTAAGAGTTTGAATACAGTATATGAGATTAGGCACAAGAAAAATGAGGATCCTTCTACCTTTTTACAGGAACTTTTCAAAGCCTTCAGAGAGTATACAGATTTAGATCCTGAAAGCCCAAATAATGCTATGTTTATTGGACAGAGTGCTCCTGACATTAAGAAGAAATTACAGAAAACTAAAGGAAGCATGATGGTGAGCATTGAGCATTTAGTGACACATTATGGAGTCTTCAAGATCAAAGCCCTGATAGTCCAAAAGAAAGTGACATATTTGAAGTTTGTCATCAGCAAGGGACAAAGGGAATTACAACTAGAGAGAAAGCAAGCCACTTGCCAGCTAGCCCCACCACAGACACACAAACAATTTAAAGGACTCCTGGATATGGCAGGATTTTGTTGAATTTGGATACCTAATTTTGGACTCATAACAAAACCTGTGTACTTTCTCTTAGAAGGAAAAAGAGACTGATCCCTTTTTGTGGGAATAATTAGAGCAACAGACCTTTGATAAGTTAAAGCAGGCCTTACTGGAGGCCCAGGCCTTAGGATTACCAGATTTACATAAACCTTTTGATTTGTTTGTACATGAACATTAAGGTTCTTACTCAGTTACTGGGATTTTGAAGACAGGTACCATACTTTTCTAAAACTTTACCTCCAGTGACACAGGGCTGGCCTGCCTGCTTGATGATGATGTCAGCAACAGTGAAGATGCTGAAAGCTGCAGACAAGCTAACTTTATGACAGACCATCCAGGTTTACACTGCTCATTCAGTCCTCACTGTCCCGGACCAAAGAGCCACCCACTTACTGTCCTGAGCAAGAATTTCTCAATATCAAGCCTTCTTAGGAGACAACCCAAGTGTGTAGATCTAGCCAGCAACTAGCATAAACCTAGCAACCATGTTGCCCACTTTGCCCCAAGCAGACCACATTCATCATGATTATGTCAGGACCCTCTACCTGGTATACCAATAACAAGCCAGATCTCTCTGATCAGCCACTGCTCAAATCAGATCTCACTTGTTTAGTAGATGGGAGTAGCTTTGTGTAAAATGTACAATGGAAGGCAGCTATGCAATCATCAGCCTTACCAAGGTCTTGGAAGTACAGGCGCTCCCCCATGGAACATCAGTGCAGAAAGCTAATCACCATGATCTAGGCATTGAGGATGATGCGGGGTTAGAAGATGACAGTATATATGGATTTGAAAGGCCTTCCCTTGCAGGATTGAGAAAGCCACAGAAGTGGCCAAAAGACTATTGAAAAAGATTATTCCTAGGTTTGAAATTCCCCAGACAATTGGAACAATGGAACCCATTTCACTGACATAATAACCCAGTTGGTGTCTCAACATTTGGGTATTGAGTGAAAGATTTACACTGCTTGGAATCCCCAATCTAGTGATAAAGTAGAAAGGATGAATCAAACTTTAAGGACTCACATAGCTAAATTATGTCAAGAAATTAAATTGAATTGGGTAAAAATTCT
>NW_006922428.1:440602-450781 GCF_000298275.1 Orycteropus afer afer
TGCTGATGTGAGTCTAGGGGCCAGGGATATTCGTGAAAAAGATAACCTGTTTTTAAAATAATACCTGCAGATAACAGGGCAGACTTTACACACTGTGAGAGGCTAATGCTCTTTCTCAGCCCTACAGCCTACTTTCCGAGGCCCCTCTACACACGACTGAGCCAGGAGTTGGGACTATGTGAAGGCCTGAATTCCTGAGGACCTCACAGAAAAGTGGAAAGGACCCTATGAAGTCTTGCTGTCCATACCTACTGCGGTGAAAGTGAATGGCAAAGGAGTATGGATGTACCACACCAGAATTAAGACTGCCCCTGCACCAGCGATCATTCAGCAGTGCCCAGCTGGTACAGTGCCTGCCTCAGCATGCTGGGAAGTAACTCTATTGACACGGTTTAAGTGACCTTACAAGAGAAGCCCCACCAACAGATAAGCAGACATTATTTTAGACTGAAATGGAACTTTTTCCATTTTATTAGTTTTTGCCATTTTATGCTTTGTAGCTTACTTGGAATTTGTCGGTAGACATTGTTGCATTTGGAGGTGAGTAGTTTCCTCTTTCTTATGCCTTACAAGGATCCATTTTGTAGAACAATGTACTTAAGGTTTCCTCACCTTTCTTACTCAGATACACTCTATTTCCCACATTTTTCCAGGAGCCCAGGTCAGGCAAAAATGTGACCTCTTTTCTGTAATTCCTGTCTGCATCATGAGATATATCAGGAACAGGAACTAATCCAGTTTTAAGCAAAACCCAATTTGGGTGATATATTTTAAGTACTATCATTCCTGGTTTAGGGATTAGGCATAAAGAACTTTCTATTCAAAATTTATCAGACACCATCTACCTCCTGACCATGGGCACAGAGAAGGCCATCCGAGCCCAACAGGCCTCTCTGACTTCCTTAGCTGAGGTAGTTTTAAATAACTGTACAGCCTTGGATTTTCTTTTTGCTAAGTTCGATGGCGTATATGCCATTATAAATAAGACATGTTGTGCTTGGATAAATATTTCTGGGGTAATTAAATTACGTCTGGATCCAAAGGCCCAACACCAAGGAAGTGGATGGAGCTGGTTTGAGAATTTATTCCACAACCTAGGATCTTGGCTTGCACTCCTAATTTATGTAGATCTCTTTAGGCCTTGCCATCATAATCGTATGTACTTATATCCCATGCATGATGAAGGTAGCCTCTAATGGGGTGTCCAGAACTCGTGTATTTTCTCTAAGGCACCTGACACTAGTGAATTTATACAGCAGAATGTTATTAGTTTTTATCAGTTTTCCCCTCTGAGGTATTAACCACTAGTCACCCCCATACAGCAGGAAGTAACCCGAGAAGGAGAACGCTGCCCCATTTCCCATGAAAGTGAGTCCTCAGAAAAAAGGGAGGGGTACTGCTGAAAATTGCAGAACTTTAACAAACTAGCAGTCATGATTAAAGCTAGCATTATTTATAATGACTAACTTGCTGGTTTTCCTTCCTTTTAAGTAAATAGAATAGCTGACTTCTTCTATTCAGATGCTGATGTCTTTAGATTTTTTTTTTTTTTTTTTTGCTTATACATTATGTTGAGTATGCCTTATCCCACAGCCAGTTTCAGCCAAGAACTGTGGTTTATGGGGCAAGATGACCCTGAGAAGAGAAATATTGAGTCTGGAGCAACTGAGATGAAGAGAAACAAAGACAATCCTAGTGGTCCAAGAGATCTTCAATTCCCATCCCATTTCCCTATATAATCATGGTTACCCCTTTGCTTGGGGAGACAGACTTTTTAGAGAAGCGATTCTCTCTGTCTCCTTGGATATTGATACTCGGTAAATCTTTTGCTTTTCCACTTCAACCTGTTGTGGTGATTGGCTCTACTCATGACAGGAGGTCAGAATATTGTTGTTCATGCTTCAACATCATTCCGAAAGTCTTATATCAATTTCACATTCAAAATCTCATCTTCTGGATCATCTAAATCAAATATGGGTGAGAGTTTGGGCATATTCCATCCTGAGGCAAAATTCTCTTCATCTGTAAACCTGTGAAATCTAGAATACAAGTTATCTTCTTACAGTGTACAATGGTGGAATAGGCACAAGAGAGACATTTCCATTACAAATGGGAGGAAATGGAGAGAAAGAAGGGCTAACAGGTCCAAGCAAGTTCAAAACTCAGCAGAATAAATTACATTAGCTTTCAAGGCTTGAAAACATTCCTTCTCTGAGACCATCTAAGCAATGGTCCCACCTTCCAGACCCTGGGTGTTGGCCATGCCTTCTTGATTTTGGATGAAGGTCCCTTGGCTCTGGGCTTCAGCTTTGCCTCTAGGCCCAGTGGGATGGCAACTCTGCTCCCCTGGCTTTGGGCGGCTCCATTCTCCTAGTACATCTGAGTGGCAATCCTACCCCTTCAGCTCTGGCAAGTTCCATTCTTCTGCCCCATGGTTATGACAGCCACTACCCCTCTGCTTTACATGGTATCCCCACTCCTTGGAACACTTTAATGGAAGCCCCTCCCCACACTTTGGAACTGAGTTTGCAAAACCCCACACTTCAGAACTGAGTTGACAAAGATCCAACTCTTTGAAATCTAGGAGGCGGTAGCCCTACTCTTTGAGATCAAGGATACCATGGCCCCGCCCTTTGTAACTGAGAGGGCCCTGTTTCCCATGCTCCTTCCAACAATTCTGCTGATCTCTCAGCTGGTCCAGGGGATGGTTCTTTTCTTTATGTGGAGGAAAAAAATGTAGCTCCTTTCGCCTGTTTCCTGCCTTTAGAATTCCAAGAGGCAGACGGTGTTATCTCCTTTCCTTCTTTCTCTATCTCCTTCAGTCTAAGCTGATGAGTTTTCTGCTGTGGTAGTTGGTTAGATTCATCAGTCACAGGTTTATTCTCTTTAACAAAAGTTTGTATAGCCACATTCTTGATGAAAATTCTAGGATGTGTCCTTAGTCTGTACAGCAGAATTTTCCAAATCTTTAAGTTCTGTTTTCATTTTGCACAGTTCATTTTTAAGTCTATCTCTTTCCTGCTACAGAAACCTGTCAGAGAAGGAAAACTCAAATATTTTCCACTAGAATGAGTAAAAGAAAAGTGGTAAGACTACACCCTGTCAAAGACAGTAAATTTTCGAGACTCAGAAAAACAAGGTAGTCCTGTCCAGTTCCAGCTTTCATGGGTTTCACTGTAATTTTAACATATGATTCATCTCAATGTTAGAGGCTATTGGTTGTCTTTTCTCATGCAAATTGTGATTTTTCCCAATTCTTGATATGATAAATGATCCTATCAGGATATTTTGGATATTATATCATGACATTTCATCTTTTTTGGGATGTTATATTGTGAAACTTAATCTTTTTTTTTTTTTTTTGGCAGGTAGTCCACCCTTTTGGAGCGTAGCATGAAGAGAGCCAGGTGGATGTGTATGTTCAGCTTCCCAGTGAGCCCCTCCAACACCACCCAGCAAAGGTGGATCATTTATACATACTGCTTCATTTTAGATAGGGAAGGTGGAAATTCATGTCTCCCCTCAGCCTGTTGACAACTTCCCAGTGCAAGTAGGGCCCGGACTGGCACTAACTTATTGCCTCTGTGTAGGGTATATAAGTTCAGGTTCCTGCTGGTCCCTTCTGACACCGGAGGTAGAGAGAATATGGAGTCCTGACTTGACCCAACTCATAATGCCTTGTTCAGGCTGGTTGATGCCTGATGGGAGTGAAGACTTAGCTTCCTCATGGGCTTAGCTGGCATGTGAGATGGTAGGGTGTGACTTAGTTCCACTTTGAACCATGAACACTTTCTTAAATTATGTTGCTGTTAGGTGGGGGTGGAGTCCCAATTTGCCTCTGGACTCTGATTACCCTGGCCAGGGAATCAAAGTAACTCCTGTTTTCAAAGGCTAAGGGACAGAAGATTAACCCTCTCCTCAGCCCTGACAACACCACTGGGTTCGGGGAATCAGAGTGCTGATTGATGCCTGCTTCCTTGTGGTGGGGATTAGGTCTGTTCCCAGCTTGCTGGCTGAAACCAGGGGGATGGAGAGTTTGATTTTTCCATTCATGTTTGGCTGGTGTAGGGTAGGTACTGGCCCAAAGGGTTTCTATTGTTAGGCCATCTCTTCCCCCTGTCCTTTAGCTAGGGGGAACAGGTTTTTCTTATAGTTTTTTTTCCCCCCATCTGTGCTTGTTGGTAGTTGTAGATTCTAGGCTTTTGCAGTCCCTTGTCCAGGATATATATATATATATATATATATATATATATATACACACACACACACACACACACATATATATATATATATATATATATATACACACACACACACACACACACACACATATATATATATATATATATATATATATATACATACATAAATATATATATACATACACACACACACACATGAGAAGCCATAAGGAAGCTGAGAGAACTCACTGTCATGATGTTCCTCAATTCTATAGGGAGTCACCATCTTCTTTCCATCTCTCAGAGTCTTCCTATACTTGTTTGCTTTGTTATGTACAGGGCTTTTTTAGTTGTAAGAGGAAGGAGTTAGCAGGAATGGGACTACTCCATATTGGACAGAACTGGAAGTGTTTATTTTGAGGTGCTCAAATTGCCCAGCTTTGGTACAGTGGGAGCCTCTTCAAGCTGGCTCCTGTATCATTTTGATGGGTCCTCATCATTCTTTGAGCAGTTCCCTACTTTCTGGCACAATAAGTTCCAAGCTCATCTTGTACTTTCCCTGCCCCACCTTAGAATAAGTCATTTCTCCAAAGAGCCCTGAATCCTTCAGTGGAGAGTGGTATTTAGAGGAGGGGTGGCTACCAGATACACTGTTCTCAGGCTCCAACACTTAGCTTTTCCTGATAGAAAGTGTGTGACGATAAAGTTAGAGAAATTAGATGTGCCTTTGGTCAGAGTAATTTTCCTCCTGCAGCACCTGAGAATCCTACCAGGCTCTCCAGTCAGCCAGGCATTGGTCAGTAAGAAGCTATGGGCTTAACACTTTGCCAGCTGCAGACAGCGGGAGAATTCGTGAGAGATCTAAGAACTGGCCAAGGAATGCCTTGGTTTGCTCTGGGGCAGGGAGAGGTTATTTAAATGAGCAACTACTAGTCTGCTCCTGCGGCTGGTGCTTTTGTTTTGCTCTGTCAGGTGCTAGCGTACTCTCAAGTCTTACTGCAGGGTGTAGGGCCCCCGAGGAGTTTGACTAGGGCCAGCCAAAGACACCGCAGAG
This sequence comes from Orycteropus afer afer, assembly GCF_000298275.1. Taxonomy (NCBI): domain Eukaryota; kingdom Metazoa; phylum Chordata; class Mammalia; order Tubulidentata; family Orycteropodidae; genus Orycteropus; species Orycteropus afer. The sequence continues at coordinate 445,838 of NW_006922428.1, forward strand.
AACTGCTTCCGCCACCGGTGCTATGCTTGTGCCTCTCCAGCACCTTCATCATTCCTCTTGCTCTGCCCCTCTGGGAACTCTGGTGGCGTAGTGCCTAAGGCATTTGACTGCTAACCAGAAAGCTGGTGGTTCAAACCCACCAGCCGCACCTCGAAAGGCAGACAGGGCAATCTACTGCTCTCTGGTCCCCTCCAGGCTATTTACGTCCCACCCCCACACCTCCCTTCCAGATCTCCCTTTTGTCTCCCGGATACCCTGCTCATTTGAGTTGATGCATCTGTCATCCGCGCAGCTCGAGGAGTTGCAAGGGTCCCTGGTCGCTCCGGGCTTAGCTGCCGGCAGTGCCTTTCTGGCTTGGCGCCGAGTACAACAGGGGGAGGGCTTACCGAGAAGTGCAGGGAGACGCGGGGAAAAAGGGAAGAGGTCCTTATCCCTTGATTAATAAATGGCAGGGTGTATTGAGGACTTAGTAAGTGCCAGCCACTATGTTGCTACTGGATACATATCCCATCCTTTAAGATCTCATGAGGTCTCATACAATTATCTGCGTTTTCTGAAAGGAGGAAACGGGTTCAGCGATTTGCCCAGGTCAGACAGTTCTTGGCAAAGCCTTGATCAGGCGCGGACCAGGCGCTATGGGCCGGCAGAGGGTGTCCCGAAGATGCGGTACGTGATTCTCGCTGAGTAGATGGAGAAGGACAGGAGAAAACAGGAAGTAGTGAACTACGGTCTGGGGTCACCCAGGGCCCTCTGTTCTCGGCGAGGCTGACGTGGCTCCACATTGTCCGTGGGCCTTCTGGACGGCGAGTTACAGAAATTCCCGATGAACCTGGGTCTGCCAGGGCTGGGCTTTCGCGGGCAGCTGCCTTGATAGAAATATTGTTATGTGCTGTGGAGTCAGACCTGACTCATAGCCAGCCCTCCTCGGTTTCCGAGGCGGTATCACTACAGAGGTAGATTGCCTTGTCAAAACAGGACCCTATATTACTTGCGGGGAACTCTGGTGGCGTAGTGCCTAAGGCATTTGACTGCTAACCAGAAGTCTGGCGGTTCAAATCCACCAGCCACTCCTCAGAAGGAGGATGGGGCAATCTACTTCCGTAGTGATACTGCCTCGGAAACCCAAGGAGGGGTTGCTATGAGTCGGATCTGACTCGGCCTAGTGAGTTTGATATTACCTGCGTGTGGAGGTGTGTATGTGTCCATTCCAAGGAATAGACTTTCCTAGCATAATTGCTGCTTTTTTTTGCATTTTTTCACACTTTTGCTAAATATATATGAATCTCTGAAATTAAAATATCTCAGCCAGTATTTAAAGTTTATTAAGTGGTGTCAGTGTATGTGTTCTTATGCGGTGTACTTTATTCCTCTCAACATATTTCCTGGTGGTTAATCTTTTCTTGGTTTCTTTAGAGATACTCTGGTAGTGTAGTGGGTAATGCACTTGGCTAACAACCAGAAGGACCTGCGGTTCAAGCCCACCAGCTGGTCAGCAGGAGGAGAATGAGACAATATACTTCTGTGAAGTCTTGGAAATCCAATGGGGGGGTCACTGTAAGTCAGAACACACTTAATGGCAGTGGGATTTTTTTTTTTTCTTTAACACTCCGTGGATTTTATTTTTCATTTTTCAAAAAAATGGTATGTTTTGATTAACAGACATTTTTAAGTTGAACATGGGAGACTCATGTGCTCTTTCCCTATGTAGTCCCTGTGTTTGTATCTAATTTAAGGAATTCTTTACCTTTTAAAAAAGTGAACACCTAATACGTATTAATAAATTAGTACACTTGAAGGAATTTTTCCAGTCACAGCCCCTCACCACTATATACAAACCTCTGCTAGCACAAAGGTAATCCACATCACCCTTGCATTAGAATCTCAAAACTGAGCATTAGATGGTATGTTTACAAATATGAGCATAGTTGCAAATATATTAGACAAGAGTTCTTACAGCTACCATTTTAAATTGAAGAGATCAAATGATGAAGTAAACCCACCAAGACCAATTTAAGAAATTGCAATGAGTGTCACAAAACAAAATGTTTATGAATTGTTGAATGGAAAACTAACTTGCTCTGTAAACTTCCACACAAATCACAATAAAAAAAATTCTTTTCTATACCAAATTTACAAAGCTATTTCCTTATAATTTCTTCTCTAATTTTTAGAGTGTTGATGTTTTAATCCTACAGGACTGATTTTTATGTAAAGTGCAAAGTAGGGATCTGATTTTATTTTTTCCTCAACATGTATACCTAATTATCTCAATTGCTTATTAAAATGTCCATCCTTTCCCCACTGATCTGCAGTGAATCTGGACAGGTGTCTGTTTCTGGGGATTGTCTTTTTTCCTTATTTGGAATGTTGTATTTCCTTTCAACAATATCACACTGCTTTGATCACTGTATAAGTACTGAGATTTATGGGCATTATCCCCATTCTTGGGTTTTTTTTTTTTTTTTTTTTGAAGACTGTCTTAGAACATTACATTTCCATATAAATTTTAAAGTCACTTTGTGAAGTTCCTCAGGAAACTTTTAAGGATTTTGCATTAAATTCAAGATTAATTTGGTGAGAATTGACATCTTATTGATATTGATTATTCCTGTAGATGAATGTAACACTCCATTTATTTACATCTCCTTTCTGCCTTCCCACAAATGTTATGATTTTTCTGTAAAATTGACCCTGGAGACAACTACATGAGTCCAACTCCTGGCTCTGGTAAGATATGTGGCCCTGGGAAAGTACTGAACCTCTCAGTGCTTCAGCATGTTCACCTGCACATTGGGGATAATACTTGTTTCATAGGACTACTTTGAGGATTAGATATGTACATAATGTACTCAGAGTAATGCAGGACGCACAGTAATCACTATAATTATTTTCACAACTCTTCCAGATTTATTTCTAGGTCCTCATGCTTTTGGTTGCTACTGTTGCTGTTTTCCAATTATATTTTCTAAATATTTATTGCCTGTACATAGAAATGCAATGGATTTTGGAATATTTAGCTTGTATTACAGCAACTTTGCTGAAATCACTTATTATTTCCAATACTTTCTCTGTGAAGTTGGGTTTCTGTATAAACAATCATATCTTTTGATAATGACAATATTTTTTTCCTATCTTTGCACCTGTTATATCCCCCGTTTTCCTTCCTGCCCTTGTAAAGACCTCTAATAAAATAATGGATAGAAGCAGGTGATAACTGCTACACACGTTTGCCAATTTCTTGTTCCTCATTTCTTCTTTCATCCCCAACCTTTCTTGTGGCATTACTGTCAAGTTAATTTAGTGATAGTTCATTGGTAATATACTTGCTTTGACTTTATTTTCTGAAATGTCTTTATTTTGCCTGCATTTTTAATTGGGTAAACACATCTTTTTAAAAAGTCTTATTGAGGTAATATTTGACATACAATAAACTGCACATATTCAAAGTGTACTACTTGATAAGTTTTACATACAAATACCAGTGAAACTATCACCACAAGAAGTTTCCTCTTGCTCATCTGCCCTTTCCTTGCCCTCCCTGGCAGCCACTGATCTGCTTTTTGTCACCATAAGTAAATTTGCATTTTCTAGCTTTTTATACAAATGGAATGATATACTATGTACTCTTTTTGTCTGGTTTCTTTCATGCAATATTATTATTTTGAGATTCATCAATGTTGTGTGTATCTATATTCATTTCTTTTTTCTTACTGAGTGATATTACATTGTATGGCTATTCCACAATTTGTTTATCTGGACATTTGGATTATTCCAGCTTTTTCTATTACAAATAAAGCTGCTATGAACATTTGTATACAAAGCAATATATTGTAGTTTTATTTCTCTGATCATTCTTGTGGGTGAACATCTAAGACTGCATGTGAGGGACAATATCTGGTTTATTTGTAATATCTATTCCAACATCATGCACAACTCTTTTTGTTGATGTTTTTGATGATAATGTTACAAACCAAGTTTAAAAACCTTTTACATGCAGCTATAAAGAGAAAGGAAGTTCTGAAGCATGGCACAATATGGATGAACCTTGAAAACATACTGAGCGAAGTAAGTCACAAAAGGACAAATACTGTATGGCTCCACTTATAGGAAATAAGCAAATATATAGAAACTAAAGATGATTAAAAGAGCCCTGGTGGCACACTGGTTAAATGCTCAGCTTCTAACTGAAAGGTAGGTGGTTTGAATCCACCAGTCACTCTGCAGGAGAAAGATGTGGTAATCTGCTTCTGTGAAGATTTAAAGCCTTGGAAACCCTGTAAGGCAGTTCTACTCTGTCCTATAGGTCATTATGAGTCGGAATTCACTTGACAGCATTGGATTGTTTTTTGGTTTAAAAGATTATGAATGGTTACCAGAGGTGTGAAGGAAAGGGAAAGGGGTAGTTTTTGTTTTTTGAGGGGGGGGGGTGTTCTGGTTACCCAGTACTGCTCCAACAGAAATACCACAAATGGGATGCTTGAACAAACAGGAGTTAATTCTCTTACAGTTTGGGAGGCCAGAAGTCCGAGTTCAAAGTGCCAGGCTCTAGGGGCTGTGTGAAAGCCTCTCGACCTTGGGCTTCAGCTCTGCTTCTTGCTCCCAGCCCACTGAAGCTAGAGGTATCTCTTTACTCAGGCAGCTACTGGCTGCTGAGGCTAAAAAGCCCAAGGTCGACAAATAAAATAGCACAGTCCCGATGTTACCAAACCACACGGCAGGCCATTATTTCAAGTCCGTTCAAAGTCCCAGAATCAGCAAAGCATGATAGGCTGCTGAACAACAACACGACTACATGCAGGGTTCAAGCGTGCCATAAGCTAGAGACCGTTCCCAAAGCTGTTTCTTATATATGGGAATCAGACCACATTCATAAAGCAGCTACTCAGCTGTTTGTGGTAGGTCTCACCATGGAGATGGTTTCTAGTCTCATCATGGGGAATAACT
>NW_006922428.1:451080-451692 GCF_000298275.1 Orycteropus afer afer
ACTGAAATCAATAACATAAGAATGGTATTTTGAAAGTGAGGTATGTAGAGGTGATAGAGCCACTCCTTTCGCTCCTGGGACACTGAGCTCCTGATTTTTCTTCTTCTTCTTTTTTTTTCCTTTTAAATTGTGATTTGGGTGAAAATTTACAGAGCAAGTTGGTTTTCTATTCAACAATCCATACAAATTCTGTTTTGTGATATTTACTGCAATCTCCACATTGTAAAAGCATTTTTCCCACTTCCTCCCTGAGCCCACCCCTTGCCTTCATCCTTCCTTCCCATCCCTTCCACCTACCTAGCTCTATCCCTGGGCAAATGCTGTCCTCTTGATCTCATATGCATGATTGTTCAAATGAATGCATACCCTTCTGATATTACTGTTCACCTTATAGGCCTGTCTATCCTTTGGCTGAGAGTTGAGTCATGGAGGTTAAGTTCAATTCCTGGCTTGAATGGTGTGTAAGGGCCACAGTCTCAGGGGTTCCACCAGTCTTCATCAGACCAATAAATCTGGAGTTTTATATCTCTCTCTGTTGTTGTTGTTATGTGCCGTTGAGTCGGACCCGACTCATAGCGACCCCTCCTTGGGTTTCTAAGGCAGTATCACTAT
>NW_006922428.1:451842-453979 GCF_000298275.1 Orycteropus afer afer
CTCTCTCTCTCTATATATATATATATATATAATTTTGAGTTTTGTTCCACATTTTGAGTGCCTGATTTTTCATATACCTCTCTGAGCAGCTCACCCAACATTTAATCATCAAATAATTATTAAACAGCTACTCTGTGCTGGCTACTGACATAGCATCAAGCAAATCAGACTCCTCTTGTTCTTACAGATCCAACATTCACGTGGGAGGTAGCTCTTCTTTGGAATTTTTTTTTATGAACCTCTCATCGTCAGTACAGTCCTTATTCTTGGGGGTTCTCTAGCCTTCTTTTCTCAACCCTCTGTCTTCTCTCTGCCTCTTTTCTTTGGGCAACTACATCCTTGCTAATTACTTTAAATGTCTGCCTACATGCTCCTCACTACCAAATTTATGTCTCCGGCTCTGATCTCTTTCCTGCTTGACCTATGGGATTGCCCCACAGATATTTCAAGCTCACCATAACCAGAATGATCTTGTCACTTTCCAGTCCAATCACCTTCACTCCCTTCCCCCACCCTCTTCCTCTGGTATTAACACCAAAATAACCCTGAAATGAAAGTACTCTAAATTTGAAAGTGTAATTTTCTTTCCCGTACATTTCATGAAACAGCAAAAATTGTGGATTTCACATTCTCAAATGAATTCTATTCCAGTCCCTCCTTTTTGTCTATCCTTCCATGGTTCCAGAGTAAGTTTTCAGCTTCTAATCTATGCTCCTCCTTTTCTAGATGAATCTCCCATTCACTCTTGACACTGCAACCAGAGGAATCACTCTGAAGACAAATCTGCCCCTATCATTCTTCTCGAATCCATTCAAGGAATCAGCGTGACAGCCTTATCCCCGGGGGAGCAGCAGGCTTAAGGTCAGCCCTTGGGTGGTAGAAAGCCTGGAGGCCTGTCACCCTGTCTCTGACAGTCACTTGTGGGCAGAAACAGAATCTTCTTTGCATCTACAAAATGCATTCCCCTGGTGGTTAAGTGCTCAACTGCTAGCTGAAAGGACAGCAGATCAAACCCACTGGCCTCACTCTGTTGGAGAAAAGACCTGGTGATCTGCTTCTGTAAAGATTACAGCCTTGGAAAGCCTATGGGATAGTTCTACACTGTCCTATAGGGCCACTGTGAGTCAGAATTGACTCCCTGGCAATGGGAACTCCTTCAAGTGGTGTTCAAGGCTGCTCATATTTTGCCCCTCCTGGTCCCAACTGCCCCATCTTTGAGTCTTCCCACTCTCCAACTTTAGCCTTTACATTGAGCTGCTTCTGGTTTCTTCACCACCTAGTGCTGGTTCATTGTCCCTGATCCTTTAAGCCTGCTGTTATTTCTGCCTGTATATTTTCCTAGTGATTTTTCCTATTGGTTCATTCTTATTCCTTCAATGCTCAGCTTGGGCATTTTCTTCATCAGAAAACTTTCATGGAATAGTAATCTCTCCTCTGCTCCCAATGCTAACCTGTATCTTACTGCAGTATTGAAACAGTCTCATTGGGTGCTTCACTCTCCCATGAAGAATGTCATATGAAGTATAAGGCATGTGTTTGATTCATTTCTGTGGTCCAACACAGTTCTTGCATGATACAAGGTAGGAACTCATTAAAAGTTCATTTAACAGCCCTAAAAAATACCAGTAGAAACCCCAAAGATAAAGGACAAAGGGCCTGAACAATTAAGTATTAAGGCAGAAATATAACTGGAGATTGAAGCTGTGAAAAAATGTTCATCCTACTAGTGGAAAAAGAATTGAAATGAATACAACCAGGAAAAAACAATTTTCAAATGTCAAATTAACATTAATCAGAACTAATGATACTCAGTGCTAAAGACAGAGTATAATGCAGGTTGGGATTGCAAAACAACTTACGTGGAAAGAAATTTGGCAGCTGAATAAAAAATCTTAAGGATGCTTGAACCTAGTAATCCCTCTTCGGTAGCTATATACTTGAAGGGAAAATCTTTAAGCATGAAAGTGATCAGCTCCTACTCTTCATGGCAGCATCAATTATTATTATTATTATTATTTTTATTGTGATTTGGGTGAAAATTTACAGAGCAATTTCACTTTCCATACAGCAGTTCACATACACTTTGTCTCATGACATTGATCACAATTTACCACAATGCAACATCTCCCCTCCTACT
>NW_006922428.1:468665-483026 GCF_000298275.1 Orycteropus afer afer
GATGATGGGCTCAAGTATAGCAGGGATCATGGAGCTGGCGCAGGATCAGGCAGTGTTTTGTTCTGCTGTGCATGGGGTTGCTATGAGTCGGAAACAACTCGACGGCACCTAACAACAACAGCAACATATCCTTCCCTTCAAGGCTCAGGGGTCCAGGATTATCTTCTGTGTCTGTGTTAATTGGTTTCTCTTTTCTTTGTTGAAGACGGTCTGTGCAGTCTTTCTGCCTAGTCTGCCATCTTACCGGAACCTGCAGCATCAGTGTTAATACTTGCCTAGCCCTGAGCCACCCTGACATAAGGCCTTCAGAGAAGCTTAGCTGTTCCTTCTCTGTGATTCTGAGAGCTAGAAGGCAGAGTCCCAGGATTATAAGAAGAGACAGGCATGGGACTGACCCTGGGATAGTGAGACCCTGGATCTGAGGGTGAAGTAGCAATGGCTCAGGATGACTATTACAGAGGTGATAGGTTGGCAGGGCTCGAGAAGAGGGGTGTGGTCAGATGAGGGTGGGGAGAGACTGTCTTGTCTTCAGACCATGATGATAGCACCTGGCATAGAAATCACATCAAATGTTAGCTCATCCATCTCTTTTAGATAGTGGATCAGGGAATATATGCACATGTGGGGAGACATCTGTCTTTGACTGTGGGGAGGAGAGGTGCAGGGAAGAACAAAGAAGGGAAGCCCTGGATTAAGCATCCCATGTTGCCACACTGAGCAAACTTCAGGTTGATTCTCCACAAGTAAAAGGAAGGGAGAGGCCCCATGTACCAGCCTGCCCTGAGCTGTGGTCACAAACTAGTAGGGAAGTAGGGAAGACCCAGAGTTAGTTATCATGGAGAAGTTCCCGTCAGGGGTAAGAGGCCAGACTCTCACTCTCCAAGGCATGCTGGGCTATGAACTCTCAGCAAAGCAGCACCAGGGCCTTCAAGTTGGGCAGCACTGCCTCACCTTCCAACATGGAGTAATTTGCTGGACTATGGGAGAAGGAAGCAATTATTTTATAGGGAATTTCCTCCTCTTTGCAGAAACACCTAGGAGAGAGATCTCGAGGGGCTAATGCTGACCCTGGGCCCTTAATCTCCCAGCTCCTCCCCAAAAGCCCCGCCTCTTCCCATGCCACTTCTTACCCATTTTCTGAACAGGTAGGACCATAGCCACCTGCAACATGAAACACTGATTTCATCAAACTGTCAGGAGGACAGATCTACTGGACCATGAGTTCCTGGGGATAGGAATTATCTTTTTACTGGAATCTGCTTCCAGAAAAAGGTGTCTGGCCTCTTTGCAGTAGACACTGAGTACATGATGCTAAAGAAATGTCTCTGGGGTATATACTCTTACCTTCAAACATCCCGTGTTGTATTGTAAGCCATAATTTCAGTGGAAGGTGTCCTAGACTGGAAGGTGTGATGGGGGTTGTGATGGCTCTCAGGCAATCTCTGGTACTCCTATCACTTACACTTCATTGAAGAAATACTGAGGGTTCTGAGACATTGCAGATAAATGCAGAGGGAGAGTTGGGCCAGAAACCCAAGAACTACCCTTAGCCTTCCTCTCCACTGGAGATCTCCCAAAAACTCTCCCTCTCTTCTTGGTATTCCCTCCACCTTCTCTGGTTCCTCCCCTCCCTCTGCCTCTCTTCTCCTTTCTCCTTCCTGCCCTCTTTCTCTTTTATTCCTTTCTTCCTTCCCTCTTTCCTTGCATTCTTTCTTTTTGTTCCTTCCATATTTTTTCTCTAGATCTCATTATTTCTCCATTTCTAACCTTCCTTTCTTCCCATACATCCACTCATCCTTCCCTTCATTTGTCCTTTCTAAATGAAAGCATTCCTTATGGTCCATAGATATTTTCGAGTGGTGTTACTCTGTGAAAGACCAGTCAGTTTGGGAGAACAATGCTTGAGATGTGGGATATTACAGTCTTTGCCTTTATTTCCCAAATCCACCCCCCGCCCGCCGTGTTGTAGGACCTTAGGGCATCTTATGAGAAGAGTAGGTGGTTGGTTGTCTGGATTAGAAAAGGGTAAGGATTGAGAGGTAGACAAGGAAAGGTGAGAGACCACTGGGGAAGGATGTTGAGAGCCTGACAACCTCTCAGAGAGCAGGAAGAGCCTCCCACATCAACCTCCCCCTCAGACTAAGCCCTTGAATGGTGGAAGGCAGACTGGCATGACTAGGCTGCCCGAGAAGGGTGAGCCATCCTGGTTAACTGGGTCACCTCTTGGACTCCCTCATTTCCAGAAACCCTCTCCAGAGCTAAAAAGAACAGGAAGCCTTCTAGAAACTTGCTGTCATCTCAGGAGTCAGAACATAGCTTTTATCTTGGCTTATACCCACAGAGAACATCCATAGGCCTGCTCTCTGCCTCAGGGAGGCAACCTCGCATTCATTTGACACCTACTATATGAGCTCTGGTAGCGTAGTGCCTAAGGCACTTGACTGCTATCCAGAAGGCTGGTGGTTCAAACCCACCAGCCACTCCTCGGATGGAAGATGGGGCAATCTACTTCTGTAGTGATACTGCCTCGGAAACCCAAGGAGGGGTTGCTATGAGTCGGGTCCGACTGGATGGCACATAACAACAACAACAAACTGTAAGAGAATAAATGCCTATTTGTTAAAGCCATCCATTAGTGGTATTTCTGGTAGAGTGGCACAAGACAACCAAAACACTGCTCCTCTGGTATTGTTAGTTCTTTCTCTCCTACATCTTGCTGTCACCTCTGAAATTGGTTAGATATGTGCAGGAATTAAGTCCTTTTTGAGGAGGTTGGGCCCCATTTCATCACCAAGGAAAAACAAATCAGAATCTAAGGAAAGGGGGCAACTCTGGAGATGCCAACCTGCTCCCTGCACCCAGCCTGTTTCATCCTGGCTCCATAACTACCTAGGTCCTGGTTGGAACTCAAGGCAGAGGACCAGGTCAAAAGACACTACCCACTTGGCAATACTGGAAAATTGGAGAGAGTGTGGGTCATTTGCAGTATGAGACATCTAAACCAATGGGCCAAAGTCAATCAGCTTCTCCTGAGGGAAGGAATTATAAAAGAAATAATACCAACTCGATTCACAAATTGATTTACAAGCTTGCATAAAATACTTTCACTGAAATCCTAACAAATGACTCATCTTCAGATTCCTGGAGCATTTGAATATTCCAAAATTGTGTAGTGGTACACCTTAGGAAAAGCATCTGAGGTACTGGTTTATCTGAATTAGGTGACTTCAGACCTAACTTAAAACTCCATTTTGAGTTAAACTAAGATTCAAATTTCTGCTTTTCTAAAGAAACTATTAAGCTTTTCTTTTCTTTTTTTTTTTTTTTGGCAAAGTTTCACTACTTGAAAAACAAAGAAGGCAAAAGTCAAGACTTCTAACCTGGATAAAGTACCTGTTAAGAATGTTTGTGCAGCTGACCCCAGAGAGGGTGCCTTGGTCAGCAGGAGGATAAGAAATAGAATCGATAATGTTAAATGAAGTTGTTGTTAGGTGCCGTTAATTCAGCTCTGACCATAGAGACCCCGTGTACAACAGAACAAAACACTGTCTGGTTCTGTGCCAGCCTCACAATCTTTGTTACAGCTGAGCCCATCATTGCAGCCACTGTGTCAATCCATCTCATTGAGGGCCTTTTCCTTTTTTGTTGACCCTCCACTTTACCAAGCATGATAAGCTTCTCCAGGGAATGGTCTCTTCTGACAACATGACCAAAGCAGGTGAGACAAAGTCTGGCCATTCTCGTTTCCAAGGAGCATTCTGGCTGCACTTCTTTCAGGACAGATTTGTTAGTTCTTTTAGCAGTCCATGGTACTTTCAGTATTCTTTGCCAACACCACAACTCAAAAGCATCAGTTCTTCTTTGGTCTTCCTTATTCATTGTCCAGCTTTCACATGCATATAAGGTGATTGAAAATACCATGGCTTGGGTTAGGCACACCTAGTCTTCAAAGAGACATCCTTGCTTTTCAGCACTTTAAACAGGTCTTTTGCAGCGCATTTGCCCAGTGCAATACATCATCTGATGTCTTGAACACTGCTTTCATTGGTGTTGACTGTGGAACCAAGCAATATGAAATCTTTGACAACTTCAATCTTTTCTCCATTTATTGTGATGCTGCTTATTGGTCCATTTGTGAGGATCTTCAATTTCTTTATGTTGAGATCTAATCCATACTGCAGATTGTAGTCTTCAATCGTCATCAGTAAGTGCTTCAAGTCATCCTCACATTCAGCAAACAAAGTTGTGTCACCTGCACATCGCAGGCTATTAATAAGTCTTCCTCCAATCCTGATGCCACACTTTTCTTCATATAGTCCAGCTTCTTGGACTATTTGCTCAGCATACAGATTGAGTAAGTATGGTGAAAGGATACAACCCTGATGCACTCCCTTCCTGATTTTAAACCACGCAGTATCTCCTTGTTCTGTTTAGTTGACAGCTTCCTGGTCTATGTATAGTTTCCTCATGAGCACAATTAAATGTTTCGGAATTCCCGTTCTTCTCAATGTTATCCATAATTTGTTATGATCCACACAATTGAATGCTTTTACATAGTCAATAAAACACAAGTAAACATCTTTCTGGTATTCTTTTCTTTCAGCCAAGATCCATCTGACATCAGCAATGATAGCCCTTGTTCCATGTCCTCTTCTGAACCCAGCTTGCATTTCTGGAAGTTCCCTGTCAATATACTGCCCTGTCAATATAAATGAAGTTAGAACCTATAAATAACTTTATAGCTAAGATGGGTATATAGCAAGTTTTAGTTTACATCTTGACTCTCAAAATTTTCACTCAGATTTTCCACTGCGTTTCTACTAAACCCAAAGCAACCCACTGTCATTGAGTCCATTCTGACTCACAGGGACCCTATGTGACAGAGTAGAACTGCCCCATGGGTCCAAGGCTGTAAATATTTACAAAATACCTCATCTTTCTTCCTTTGAGGCTGGTGAGTTTGACCTGCTGACCCTTTCCTTAGCAGCTGAATGCTTTGAACACTGCCCATCAAAGCTCTTGCTTTCTACTAGCCCTTAGGTGGAGACTTTGTTAAGATAAGAAGACAGACTGCAGATGTGACAGAAAATTAGCCCCTGACAGAATACTTGGTTAAACAACCTCAAATGCAACAAATCTTACTGATAATGTTTAAGCTTATAGTTTAACAAACCCTTTGTAACTTTTGCCATGCTACCCACCCCCCAAGTGCCTGCCAGCACAAATCCTTTATTTACTTTTATGCTGTGATTTGGCTGTGCTTTGGAATCTGCTGGATGGCAGGGAGTTTGGGTTTTGATTAAACCCTTAAGGAGGTCTGGTGGTGCAGTGCCTAAGGCATTGGACTGCTAACCAGAAAGTTGGCAGTCCAAGCCCACCAGCCACTCCATGGAAGGAAGACTGGGCAATCTACTTCCCTAAAGATTTACTGCCTTGGAAACCCAAAGAGGGTCACTATGAGTCAGGATTCACTGGATAGCAGTGAGTTTGTTTTTTTGGTTTATTAAACCCTTATTGTTCTCCCTGCACTTCTGACATTGCAATATCTTGCATGGATGTCTGTAAATGTTTTGCCATTTTGACATGATCCTATTCCTTCGATAATTTTTTTTTTTTAATTTCTAGCAAATTGTCAGTCTAGTGTTTTCACTAAGACATTGTCATTGGGTTAGAGTAAGGGGAAAAACTTGGTAAAAACCAGTCCTATAAGGACAGAAATATCATCTGTGTCTGTTTCTTGAAGTACTGAGTTCAGGGCTGAACAACAATCATAACTCCTTCCTTCCAATCTTGCTCTCCTCAGATTTCTCCTCCATACTGCAAGTGGCCCAACTTCTCTGTCACATGTCTGCCAAAACATTCCTCTACTCCTCCTGTTGCCTTCCATGCTGCAGCCATTGCCCACCTCCCCTGTTCTGAGGCAGTCTTGAAGAGTCCAAGCTGTGTCATGCCCTGGGGCCATTGCTTATTTGCTTTCTTTGCCAAGAAAGTCTACTTGGAAAATTCCTTTTCACCTCCCACAGCTTAATTCAAAGGTGATTTCTTTGGGGGTAGAGTCTTTAGGCTCCCTCCTGTTCCTCAGGTAGAGTAGACCAATTCTTTCCCTATATGCTCCCCCAGAACATATGGCTTGGTCATGTACCCCAGGGCAGTGGCATGGGGCTTCCCATGGCTATGCTTGTAACAAGACTACTGCACTCCTTAACTGCACTTGACTGTAAAGCCACCTTCCTTCCTTCCTCTTCTGAGCTCCTTCTTATTCCCCTTTGCATCCCTACTGCCCCAGAACTCTACACAAACTTGATGAATGTGTGGATAAATGACGAAATGGAAAAATATGTCTGAATCCTGAGGCTTTGTGAGGTTCAGTCCTGTGTCTAAACTGTATCTACTCACTGCCATAGAGTCCTTTCCGACACATAGTGACCCCTCCTTGGGTTTCCTAGGAGGCATCTCTACTGAAGTAGAGTGCCCAGTCTTCCTTCCAAGGAGTGGCTGGGAGGTTTGAACCGCCAGCCTTCTGGTTAGCAGTCGAATGCCTTAGGCACTATGCCACCAGAGCTCCTCTCCTATCTAAGACCTGTGAATGAATCTGTGTCTGGAATCACTGAGCTCCAGTTTGGCAGCACTGGTTCTCTTCCAGGCAGTCCTCCTGGCGGACTGGCTCTGCTTGAGAAGTTTTGCGGGGTCTCTGGGGGCAGCAGCTGAGTGGGTTCTGGACTCAACCCTCATGCCTGGCAGCTAAGGTCATCCATGCCTGAGAACCATTCCTGGGAAGCTTTGGATGGCCCATTGGGTCCCTGGTCTGAAACTACACGAGGGATAACCTGGTCCAAGAAAATTGAGGCCCACAGCAGCATGGTAAGTGGGTATTGGGGTAAGACAGAACGCTAACTGGATCCCATTTGGCACCTGATTTTGGGAGGGTCACTTAAGTCCCTACTGACTTCACATGCATCATGGATACCTTCAGTCTGGCGGGTGGATCAAGAGAAGGCTCTTGAGCCAGAAGCCTGGTTCGAATTTGAGGTTATTCTGAAGCGGGTGTGTGCGTGTAGGGGTGCCGATCCCCGCAGCGAGAGACTGTGAACTGCAAGGAGAGTTCCTGGTATGGGCGGCTGGGGAGGACGGCTTACTCTTTGCCGGCCTCAACGCCGGGAAGGGTCCTGGACCCTGGGCGGAGTTGCGTCCTTGCGCCCTCAGCCCGCGCGTCTAAGCTCCGCAGGAGATGCAAAATGGAGGAGAAGGCAGAAAAGAGAAAGAGAAATGAGAGCAGTCATCTCTGACAAGATTTACAATGTGAACGGCAGGGGGCACCAGAGACCGCCTGAGGGCCGGAGACCAACCCACTGGGGTTCTTGCGCCTACCTGCAGCTGCAGCTGCGCAGCCTTTCAGGCTGGCGCTTGCATTTTAGCCTTCAAGCCTGGACTGGTTTGGTCCTGTATTGTCCGCCACTGCCATGAGGCACAGGACCCGGTATAGGGCTCTGGGCTCAGGACTAGGATTCTCCAAATGAAGGAATAGCCCTCTACTCTTCCTCCTCCGCCTGCATCTTCTCTTCCTCTTCCGTCCTCCCTCTCCCCTCTTCCATCTTGTTTCGCGTCCATCTTCCCCTCCATCATCATCTTTGCTCACGCTCGCTCTCTCGCTTTGTCCCTTTGTCTCTTCATACACACGCGCACACATGTATGTATGAAGATATTTATATTTATTTTTAAAGATATTTATTCAAGCAGTATTTGTAGAAAGGGAAACACAGCTGGGGAGTAATAAATTAAGGACACCAGGGTAGACAGGCTCTCTAAAAAAATATTAGAAACCATTTAAAATGTTGCTTATCAAGACTATGTAACATTATGGGAAATTGATTTTCATATAATGTTAAAGTGACAAATGCAAGAAACAATAGGGTTTCCATGTAAAAATATCAACTACACAGAGAAAAGGGATGACAAAAATATGCCAAGTATGAACAATGGTTTTCTACACGTTTGGAAATACTTTTCCAGATCTTTCAGATTGGTGGTTGTTGTTTGATGCCATGAAGTTGATTTTCAACTCACAGTGACTCCATGTGACAGAGTAGAACTGCCCCATAGGGTTTTCTTGGCTGTAATCTTCACAGTAGCTGATCTCCAGGTTTTCTCCTGCAGAGCCAGTGGGAAGTGTACTGCCAACCTTTCAGTTAGCAGTCGAGCACTTAACCGTCGCACTACCAGGGCTTTTTCAGATTGATAGAGTGTGTGTAAATTCCTAATACAATAGAGTAAAGCTTTCTTTTTCAAAACAAAGGGAATCAAGTTGCATTTCAGTCTGTGGGAGGACAAAAAGAGGAGGCTGGACAGGGTTGGAGCAGGGCCAGAGGGCTCCTCACCACCACAATCTCCAGCTGTCAAGCTTATGGCTTCTACCACTACACACCGCTGCAACTGTTCTGCTCTCTGCTTCCTTTTCCTTTGGACCTCGGTATCCCTTATCCTTAACAACTACCAACACAAACACCAAATCCAAAACCTAATTCCATAGGCCTTTTGAAATAATCTCCCGTTGATATTATCCTGGTAAAAATATTTAAGAATTTCTCAAGTTATCTAATTAATTAAATAAATCTATCTATCTATGCCTGGCGTTAGAGGTAGGCACATTTTCGCCCCGATTTACAGTTTCCCAATAAGTACAATTTTTCCCATATGTCCACCCTTTGCCTCACACAAACAAAGGCAACTTTCCATTCCCAAAGCCTCCTCACAGCTCTGATTGTGCTCTGGGGAATCCCTACACCTGAGCCCTAGGTCCTGAGCACTAATGGGGAGCGCAGAGCACCTAGGTGTATAGAGTTGGGCCCAGAGGCTTTTGGTGTAATAGATGGGATTGAAATAAAAATACACATAAGTAACATGGAGTCCCAGGGTGGTGCAAAAAGTTAATGTGCTCAGCTGCTAACTGAAAGCTTGGCAGTTCAAATCCACCCAGAAGGGCCTCTGAAGTAAGATCTAGCAATCTACTTCTAAAAAATCAGCCATCGAAAACCCTATGAAGGATAGTTTTACTCTGACATGCATAGAGTCTCCATGAGTTGAACTCAGTGGTAGCTGGGTTTTTTGTTTTTTTTTTAAATAAAATAAAATCTGAGTTACAGAAAAGTTATAAAGTAAAGAGAGTTCCCAAATATCCTTCAATCAGCTTTCTCTAATGTTAACATTTTATAAACCAACTAGTAGCCACTGATGATTCTCACTCAGGAAACCCTATGTGTGTCAGAGCAGAACTGTGCTACACAGAGTTTATATATATATTTAAAAAAAACCCCAAACTCACTGCCATTGAGTCGATTCTGACTCATAGCAACCCCCTTTGGGTTTCTGAGGCTGTAAATCTTTATGGAAGTAGATTGCCGAGTCTTCCTTCTGCGGAGTGGCTAGTGAGTATGAACCACCCTTCTGGCTAGCAGTCAGATGCCCTAGGTACTATGCCGCTAGAACTCATGTGTGTGAGTGTGTGTGTGTGCACGCGCATGTGTGTGTATATATATATTTGACTGCTAACCAGAAGGTTCAAACCCACCAGCCACTCTCAGAAGTAAGATTGGGCAAGACTGGAGTTCATGATAATTTGATAATTTGTTCTGCATTTCGTCTTTTGATTAGGATTCTTCTATATTTGAGATATTTTACATTCATTATTTCATACTAAATCTTTGAAACTCAGTGTGTATTCTGCATGTCTCAACTCACATGGCTGGTGACCGCTGTATCAGACAGTGCAAGTCTATGAATTCTCCATTCTTACAATAGATATATTCTTGTAAGCAGGTGGAGAAATCTTGTATTAACTTAAATTTAAGATGAAATATTTCATATGTACAGTATGTTGAAACAAAAAGAAAAATAGATGTTTATGAATTATGCCAACTATATCTAATTGTTTTATTAATCATCTTTATAATGATATCACTTATTAAGCATTCATCATCACATGCCAGCTCCTGTGTGATTTGTGGACCTTCTGGGAACAGATTGTTGAGAGCATGGGGCTCTGGAGACAGACTGCTTGTAGATGAAACTGGGCTTCATCATTTATAAGCTGTGTTACTTTGGATAAGGGCACTGACTTCTCTAATCCTGTTTACTCATTTGTAATATGGGGACAATGTTACCAATATGGCTGTAACAGTGGACTCAAATATAGCAACAATTGTGGGGATGACAAAGGGCTGGGTAGTGTTTCGTTCTGTTGTACATGAGGTTGCTGTGAGTCAAAACCAACTCAACCTAACAACAATAACAATAATGCCTACTGCATGGTTGTTGTGAGGATTGAAGAGGTAATTTTTTGTCAAGTCCTTAGCCCATTGCCTAGCTCATGGTGGGCCCTCAATGACAGTTCACCTGCTACTATTAGTATCACCCTCAAACCTTAATGTATTCATTATCTAGTGTTGCTATAACAGAAATACCACAAGGGGATGGCTTTAACAAGCAGAAATTTATTTTCCTACAGTTTAGGGAGCTAGAAGTCCAAATGCAGGGTGCTGGCTCTAGAAGAAGGTTTTCTCTCTATTAGCTCTGGGGCAAGATCCTTGTCTCTTTTCAGCATCTATTTCTTGGTTCCTTGGTGATCTCACGTGGGGTGGCATCTGTCTTCCTCCGTCTATGCTTGCTTGCTTAATCTGTTCTTTCATATTTCCAAAGAGATTGATTTAAGACACCCAACACTAATACTGCCACATTAACAGAGAATACACATCTCAAAGCAGATTGTAACTGGAAGTATAAGGGTTAGGATTTACAACACACAGTTTCTGGGGATACAGTTCAATCCATAACACCTTATGACAACCCTGTCAGATAGGTATTATTATTTCTATTAGCGTGATGAGGAAGCAGAGTAAGTAGCTTTTCTAAGGTCACCAATGAAACTGGCATTTAAATCTCTGTTACTTGACCCAGAATCCAAAGTTTTAACTCCCATGATAGATCCAGCTTCAGTTCTCATCAGGAACTGCAGGGGCAGAGAAATTGGTTACATATGATTTGGCATCCACTCAACACAAAGGTTGGCGGTTCAAACCCACCAGCCACTCCTCGGAAGGAAGATGGGGCAATCTACTTCTGTAGTGATACTGCCTGGGAAATCCAAGGAGGGGTCGCTATGGTCATGTCGGACTCGACAGCACATAACAACAACACCACCACCACCACAAAGGTGTCTTATAAGGGAGAAGAGTATTAATTTGAAAACTGGAGATAAGTAATTGCAGAACCTCTGGGAGCACACTACTCCAGAATTAAATGGAACAATTATGTATAAGCAATTTTTATTTGCAGGGGTTTTGGATATATATATTTTTTTTTTCAAAATGAGAAAAGCCATGTAACTTTTTCAGGCATAAATCAATGCCCATTAATTACAAATATTCAGAGTAAACAGAATAGTATAAAGCTATTTTTAAAAAGGCATCTGTATTTCCATTACCCCAAAGTTACCATTAACTTTTGTGTATGGTTCTCAGAAGTTTCTTTCTACATGTGTGTAGATCAACAACAGAGAAAATAAACCAAGAGGAAGAAGTACATATAGTGATGGAGTTGTAGAGATACAGTGTGTGCGCGTGTATGTGTAAATGTTTACAAAAAAGAACTAACTATACTATTGTCGGATTCTGGAAACTGCCCTATGCCCGCCACTCCTACGTTCTGCCTGGCTGACCTAATTAGGTTGGAGTTGGATTAAACCAAACGGCAGGGGATGCTCAGAACTAAGGGGTTAGCCCAAGAGGAGGAGCCGACGGGATGACGAGGCAAGACTGGGAAATGCACCACAGGCAGGGATCACTGGGCTGGGGGCAGGGCTAGTTTAGTTTGACCTGACTGAGGGGGTAGTAGCGCCTTATCTCCCCCGCGGGCACTTGCTGTTTGTCAGGCTGTGGAGTTTACCTGATGGGGAAGTCAAGTCCTTGTGGGATCCTGTGCTTCACGCGCTCACGTTTCCAGTTCCTGGCAGGCAGCCCTTGGCGAAAAGTGTCCTCCTTCTCTCATCCCTGCAAGCATAAGGGTCCTAGGGATTTTAAGACCTAGAGTACTGTGTTCCCCCTTGTGGCTTCCTTACCCCTGCCCAGTGTGGAAACACAAAGAACAACCAAATGAGAACAAGCAAGGGCTATTTATTCTCAGCTTCCTAGAGCAAGGGAATCAGTCACCATCACGTATGTTTGGCAGGGTCTCAAAGGCAGGCAGGGAAGCAGGAAAGCTTTTTGGAAAAAAAGGAAAATCAAGCATGCCCTGATTGGAGTATGTTGGCGTGGGGAAGCTGGGGAGGAGGGCTGACTAGAAGCGGGGGACATCCGATGTGATTGGTTAGGGGAGCATATTTGGCTTTCTCTGGTTGGTCCAGAGTTGAAAAGGAAGCTGTCAGTTATTAATCAAGTCCTGGCCATTTGGGGCCCATTGTTACAGGGGTTGTTTGGCTTCTTGGACTGGTTGCTGCAAATAGTGGTTTGACTTCCTGGGCTGGATACTGCAGATTGTAGGTCTATTTTTATATATGGTCTGGCCACTGTTTATTTGTATATTCAGCCTCTCACCACCCATTTGTCATTTTCTTTATCTCCTCAAATTGCCCACTCTGAGGGTGCCATTTTCTGCTAGTATGCTGATTGATGGAAGTATTCTAAGTGTAATTTTATTATTGACATTTCCTTCTCATATTCATTCCACTATCTACTTTGGTATATGTTGTGTTGTCATGATGTAACTGCTTTTTCAGGTTCTACATTTTTCACTGTAGTTTTATGTCCATGTCCTAAAAGTGTTCCATGTGTCCATAACATACATTGTCCCAAGATGTTTCAGAGACTGTCACACTGATGGCCTTGGCCTTTGAGGAAGTTCATGAGTCCTAGCATGTGGGAGTTCTGGTAGCATAGTGCCTAAGGCATCTGACTGCTAACCAGAAGGCTAGCGGTTCAAACCCACCCGCCACTCCTTGGAAGGAAGGTTGGGCAATCTACTTCTGCAGTGATACCGCCTCAGAAACCCAAGGAGGGGTCACTATGAGTTGGGGCTGACTTGATGGCACATAACAACAACAACAGCATGTGGGAGCAGCTGGCATGGGTAGAGGGCCTTTGGCTGGGACAATTCATAGGAGAACCACAAGATCATGGGCTCTTTTGTTCAGACCAACTTGGGCTGGAGAGTTGAGAACTTCAGCATGAAAAGGAGGTGATGTCATTGCCTCCTATGTTTTAATCCATCTTTCTGTACCAGCGAATACAAAATTTATATTTTCAGGCCAGACTGGTCTCAGTTTCAGTCTCTTTGATGTTGTTTAGATATTTGGCTGCTTTTGTAGATACCTAAAACCGGGGCTTCAAAATGGTTCAAAATGGTTCAATAACTGCCATCATAAACAAGGGCCACATATGCATAGCAACCAAACATGTTGCCTGTGGTATTTTGATCCAAATAGGAAACAGTTGTGCCCAGTTCAAAGATGGCAGCCAACCGTTCAGCTTTGAATGCGTGTTGCTCTCCAGAATCCTACCAATAATCCAGTCTCCTGTATCAGGCTCCTGAAACTTTCAAGAGGAAGGACTGTGGCAGGACTTTTGGAGAGCAACATTACTGGTAGGCCACTGGAGAACAACATACATTCAAAGCAATAGAGTCCACTGCCACCTTTGAGTGAGGCACAGCAGTTTGTTTCCTGCTTGTATCAAAATACTACGATTTGGTTGCTATTCAACACATGGAGAAGGGGCCTTGTTTACAAAGGTATTTATTGAACTGTTTTGAATCCATTTGAAGCCCTGCGTAAAATGCAACATTAACTTCATTTAGCTACTAGGATGTAAACCTTGCAGGGCAGTGAGTTTGGTTGTTTTTACTCCTGTACAGTCAACGCCACAATTAATTGTTAGTTGCTCAATAAACATTTGTTGAATTTTGAAGAAATATATTGTTCCTTTTAGCTGAACAGTGTTAGAGCATGTTGCAATAATGTAATTTACTTAACTAAATTATATTTAGAAACTTTTCCATATTTTGAGGTATATTTTGAATATTTCTCTTAAGTTTATACCTGTAGTTTGTAGTGATATTGAGTAATTTTTAAATTTTTTTTTATTGTGATTTGGTGAAGGTTTATAGAGCAAATTCACTTTCCATACAGTGGTTCACGTATACTTTGTGTCATGACATTGACCACAGTTTACCACAATGCAACAGCTCCCCTCCCACGTCCTCCCCATAGTTACCTCTTCCCTGTGTCCATCCCTCCGTGCACTCCTGCCCCCTGAGCTGTCTCCCTGTGCATAAGCAGCCCTTCTTTCTCCCATGATTGTTCTCTCCAAGGAGTGT
>NW_006922428.1:484563-485079 GCF_000298275.1 Orycteropus afer afer
TTTGTCTTTTTGTTATTGAGGTGTTGGAGGGTTCTATAAATTCCAGAGATAAGTCCCTTGTCAGATATGTCATTGCCAAATATTTTTTTCCCATTCTGTAGGTTCTCTTTTGACTATTTGGAGAAGTCTTTGGAAGCACATAAAAATTTAATTTTTAGAAGGTCCCATTCATCTAGTTTCTCGTCTGCTGTTTGTGCATTTTGGGTTATGCTTGATAGTCCATTTATGCCATATATTAGCCCCCTAAATTTGCCCCTAGTTTTTCCTTGAGGAACTTTATAGTTTTAGGTTTCACATTTAAATCTTTGATCTATCTGGAGTTAGTTTTCATGTATGGTGTGAGGTACAGATCTTGTTTTATTTTTCTGCAAATGGATCTCCAGTTTTGCCAGCACCATTTATTAAACAAACATTCCCTTCCCCATTTGATGGATTTGGGGCCTTTGTCAAAGATCAGGTGACTATAGGTCGATGGATCTATACCTGGGTTCTCAATTCTATTCCATTGGTCTATGT
>NW_006922428.1:512748-513393 GCF_000298275.1 Orycteropus afer afer
CAACTTTCTTAACTTCCTCACCATTTAGAAGTTCTGTCACTACACAGTCTTTTTCCCTCTTTTTGTTTGTAGGTGTCCTCACTTGCCAATTGATGTCTCTCATTCCCTTTTTACATTCTTGTTAGCTCATTTTACTTTGGATATGTCCATAGCTGTTGTTTCTGGGTTATGTTATCTTGAGCATTAATGGTCAGTTGTTATTTGCTGTTTTTGGTTCTCTGTTCAAAGGACTCCCTTTAGCATCTCTTGTAAGGTTGGTCTGGTTTTAACAAATTCCCTTACTTTCTGCTTACCTGGAAATCTCCTAATTTCACCATCATATTTGAGGGACAATTTTGCCAGGTATATGATTTTTGGTTGAAAATTTTTCTTTTTCAGGGTTTTATATATATATCATCCCATTTCCTTCTCGCTTCCATGGTTTCTGCTGAGAAATCAGAGCTTATTCTTACTGGCTGGTCTTTGTAGGTTACTTTTTGTTTTTCCCATGCTGCTTTCAGGATTCTGTTTTTGTCTTTGGTTTTGATGAGTTTGATGGTGATGTGTCTTGGTGATTTTCTTTTGGGGTCTATCTTGTTTGGGGTTCATTGGATTTCCTGAATGGATATATTCTCCTCTTTCATCATTTCGGGGAAGTTCTCCTCC
>NW_006922428.1:515089-515719 GCF_000298275.1 Orycteropus afer afer
GTTTTATATATACCATCCCATTGTCTTCTCACCTGCATGGTTTCTGCAGACAAATCTGAGCTAAGCCTTATTGGTTGCCTATTGTAGGTAACTTTTCATTTTTCTCATGCTGCTTTCAGGATTCTTTCTTTGTCTCTGGTTTTGGTGAATTTGATGATGATATTTCTTGGTGATTTTCTTTTGGGGTCTATCCTGTTTGGGGTTCGTTGGACTTCTTGAATGGATATATTTTCATCTTTCATTATACCAGGAAAATTCTCTTCCAACAAATCTTCAACAATTTTTTTTTTCTGTGCTTTTATTTGTCTCTTCCTGTTCTGGAATTCTAATTATACATAGGTTATTCCTTTTGATGGTATCCCACATGAACCTTAGGATTTCTTTATTTTGTTTTGATCTTTTTTCTTATTGTTCTCTTTCCAAAAAAGTGTTGAGGTACTTGCCTTCAATCTCACTAATTCTGATTTCCATTGATTTAATTCTACTCCTTTGCACATTCAATGTGTTATCTATTTGTGAAAATTTAGTATTAATGTTCTGTATTTCTGTCTGTAGATTTTGTATCATTTCTAATTTTTCATTTATTTTGTCATTTTGATCTTGTATTTTCTTCCAAAATTCTTCTAGGGT
>NW_006922428.1:515819-523170 GCF_000298275.1 Orycteropus afer afer
AAATTTAGTATTAATGTTCTGTATTTCTGTCTGTAGATTTTGTATCATTTCTAATTTTTCATTTATTTTGTCATTTTGATCTTGTATTGCCTTTTAAAATTGCCCTTGGGTTTTCTCTGTGTTTTCCTCAATTTTGTCAGTCTTTTCCTTGATCTGTCTCTCAAGTCATTGAAGGTACCTAAATATAATTATTTTGAATTCCTTATCAGGAAGTTCCAATACTGCATCTTCCTCTGGGATGTGCTTTGGGTCTGTATCCTGGTCCCTTGTTTCTCCTGCTTCATCTTGCTTCTTTTTGTGGACTGTGATGCTGTTTCTCCAGGGCATTGTGACGTTTTTGTGTTTATATTTAATTGCTGATTGTATGTTGGAGTGACTTGCCCATGATTTTCGTTTTCTTTGTTGTGTTTGTATTCTGTCTATGTAAGCAGTGTACTGTATTGTGCTCCTCTATTCACTAGTTGGCAGCACTTATACACTCAGCACCTGTCTCCTTTTCTGTGTTCAGCCTCCCATATGTCCCTGCTGTCCTTGGCTAAGAGACCCTATTCTTAGGTTTCTGGAATCCGAATGAGAATGCTGTCACTTTAAAATCCAAAACGGCCACCGCTTGTAAACATTCAAAATAACTGTGCCCTCAGTCACTTTAAATATCCAAAATGGCTACTGCTGGTAAACAATCAAAATGGCTTCACTCTCTGGACAGCTGAAAGTCCACAGTTCACGTTGTCTCCTTCTTTGCTGTTTCCCTTCCTAGTCATAGGCCACCAGCTCAGTTGTCCCTGTAGCCCTTGGTGACCAGGGCTGATCTTTAGGCCAATTCTCAGGTCCTAACACCACTGAAAATATTCAGGGTGTTGGTTGCATCAGAGTAGCTTACAGTGCACTGATCCAACCATCTCCATACTCATTGTTTTTGTTCAGGTTTTTGCACTAGTTGGTGCCTAATCCACTTCTGTATACTTCCTTTCAAAGCTCAGGACTCCAGTATTATCTTCTGTATCTCTGTCAATTCTGTTTTCTTGGTTGAAGAGGGTCTTTGCAGTTTGTCTGTCTATTCCTCTATCTTACCAGAAGTCGCATCATTTGATTTCTTGACTGCTGCTTCCATGGGTGTTGATTGTGGATCCAAGTAAAATGAAATCCTTGACAACTTCAATTTTTTTTCCCTGTTTATCATGATTTGCTTATTGGCCCAATTGTGAGGATTTTAATTTTCTTTATTTTGAGGTGTAATCCATACTGAAGGCTGTAGTCAAATCAGGAGGAGTGCCAAATTTTCTTTGGGTTAAAAATTTATGTGTTAGGATCTCTTCTTATATTTTTTTTGCCTGATTCTAGATAACAAGAGCATAATATTGTTATGATTCTTAAAAATTGATAACTTGGGTTATTTCAACATTATTTCTTTTGAATTTATCATCATCAAAACCAATGGTTTTAACTGGAGAAATTGCCTCATTTACCCATGGAGTTTTTTTTTTTTTTTTAATTACTATTCAGATCTTTAGAGACTTGATAATCTTGGTGTATCCTATTGTTTTACGTCTCAAGATTATTATGTGTTTTATCTGAAGTTGTCAGAAAATGGGGTTAATCATTATGTTTAGAGACATTTTGTCTAAAGTTCTTTTTTTTTAGTATCTGAAGTTGTTAAAAATGGAGTTAATCATTATGTTTAGACACATTTTGTCTAAAGCTTTTTTTTTTTTTAATTGACTTTCTTTGGCTTTACATTACTTTTGTAATTAATTCCCCTCTGGTCTTTCACTTTTAAGAGTTATTATTAGGAATTTTACAGGTAAACTATGGCCATTTTTCCATTTTTAAGTTTTGTTGTCTGTAGATAAATTTTTACTTTGCTGACTCATTGTCAATGCTTGACCAATATATTTCAACTGAAGATAGACTGTATTGGGCTTATGAAAAGGATTGATATTTTGAATGTGGATACCACTAGACTGAATGAAAATTTCCAGAACTCTTGTGTAGAAGCTAATGGGTTCAGAGACTGTGCCTCATCCAGAATTGCATGGAGTAGAAATAAACTACACAGAATTGAGTGCAATAAAGGATTATTATAGATTTTATGTGAGGAAAACTGATGTTATTTTAATGTTCTATTTTCTAGACATACGAAGCCATTTTCTTCTTTCTCCTAAACTATCTAATGGGGTTGTTTTTTACCTTCAGATTTGGACTAGTTCTTATTATGCTATTCTCATGTGCTTATATATAATCAATTAATCAACAGGGAAAATAAGAAATATGAGAGAAACATAAAATTGAGACCAGAAAAGAAACTTTAAACACATTAAAGAGAAGAATTAAGAGATGAGAAAAATCTTTACCATAGAATACTTTATAGTCAGCATAATGCTGTTAATTAGTGAAATAGTTGATTCTTGCATAACATAAATAATTAGACTTTAAATAGGTTTAAATATTATAACTCTTGAATTAGAAGTTTCTGTTGATAAAGTTTACAAAGTTGTGTAAATAGAGAAGTATCTAAAGTTTGGGTTATGACTTTACAAAATAGAATAGTGTTAGATTTCCTGTTAGTCTAACTAGGGGTTTGTGCATTGATAGATGATTGTTGCTGTGTTTGTATTAATAATACTCAGTCTGAGGTTTGCAGAATGTAGTTGCTAAGGCACATGAAAAGCAGTTACTTATGCTGCTTATATATAAACTAAATGCCTCATGATATTTGTTTTCTTGCTTCAAAGACTTTAAGGTCATGGTTTCGAGTCATTTCAGTCAGATGGCCTGATACTGTTCTTAATGTTTCTGTTTCTACCTCTGTCTTAGTTATCTAATGCTGCTATAGCAGAAATATAATAGGTGGCTTTAACAAACAGAAATCTATTCTCACACCATTTAGGAGGCTAGAAGTCCAATTTCAGGGTGCTAGCTCTAGGTGAAGTCTTTCTCTCTCTGTTAGCTCTGGGAGAAGTTCCTTATCTCCTTTCAACAACTGCGAGCCCAGTTTTCCATGAAGATCTCCATGTGTTTTGACATCAATCTTCCCCTGGGTCTAGGAGGTTTTCAGCACAGGGATCCCTGGTCCAAAGGCCACACTACACCCTGGTTCTTCTTTCTTGGGGGTACTGAGACCCCTCACTCTCTGCTCGCTTCTCTCTCCTTTTATTCTTGTAAGATAGAAAGTGATGCAGGCCATACCTCAGCTAAACTCCCCTTATATTGTATCATGGCTGTGGCCTGAGTGAGTGTGTTGCATCCCACCCTAATCATGCCTCATTAACATAAAAAATATAATCCTTATTAACATAACCCAATTCTACCTCATTAACACATAGTGGTCAGGATTTACAACACATCACAAATGGAGGATAATTACATCAGATTGCATCATGGGAGATGATTACATCATTTCATAACTGACAAATTACATCATTACATAACTGCAAAGCTATTGAGAATCATGACCTAGTCAAATTGACACATATTTTTTAGGGGCACAATTCAGTCCATGGCAACCTCCCAGTTCACTGTGTAGCATCTAGGATGTTAAAAGCTTGAAAATGGCCATCCAATGTGCAACAATTGGTCTCTGTTCATCTGAAGCAGCAGAGGAAAGGAGAGCCAGGTGGAGAAGAAAATAGATTCCATATCTGATTGCCTCCATTAACAACTGTTTACTTTTTCATGAGGCTAGAAGAACTAGATGGTTCCCAGCTACCATTATTGAATGTTTTTGATCAAAGATTCTATAGCAGAATCATGATCAAAAGGGAGGAAATGAGAAACCATTTTCATTCTCCTGGAATCCAGATTCCTGGGTCCATGGAGTTGGGGTGACCCCTGACCACCCAAGGCATTTGCCCTTAGGTATTCTTTTGAACCTTGAGCTTTTTAAGGTACTGGTGTTCCTAGGGTCATCTTCAAATCAAATGATAGTCTAGTAAGCAGCTTAGTGGAGGTGGTTTAGACTTAGGCATTGGACTTTTTTGGAGAATGACAATGATCTTCAGGAAACTACTCTACCAGGACCCTGCCTATATAACTGCTTTCACTACCCCTTCTTTGGAGCACCTTTTTGATACCTTCAGGTTGATGGCTGCCCTATTAGGATAGTATCTACTCACAATAAATATATTCTGTTACATTAATTTTTGGTGTTTGCACATTTCTTTCCATCTTTGCAGTCTCTTTAGTGGATTGCCTGTGATATATCATATTCTGGTTTAATGTTTTCTCAATAATAGAACTGTTTTTATTCTTTTCTACATTTGTGGAGAGGTTTTCTGGATTGGGAGAAAATTTTGTTTTTAATTGTATTTCCCCAACACAAGCAAAGCTTTTCAAAGCCCTTTTTATCTTGTCAGTTTTCAGGTCCAAATAGACCCCTCAAAAATAGGCACAGCAGACTGGAAAATCATCTGCTTCTAAGGGTCAGACATTGATTTCAACAAGAGCACATTAGCAAAGTAAAAGCTTTTTCTTTTTTTCTCATTACTCTATGTTTATTTAATATATGGTACTTCTTTTTAAAATTTTTATTATGATTCGGGTGAAAGTTTACAGAACAAATTCATTTTCCATACAGCAGTTCATACACATTTTGTTTCATGACATTGAGTGCAATTCCCCACAGTGTAACAGCTCTCTTCTCACTTCATCCCCATGGTTATCTCTTCCCCGTGTTCTGCGTCCTTCCTTCCTATGCATTCTTGTCCCCTGAGCTGTCTCCCTGTGCAAACACTGCCCTTCTGTTCTCCCACCATTTATTGCTCCAAGGAATGTATCTACTTGATGTAAATGTTCATCCCATATGCCTGTGTTTTGCTGGAAGCCACAGGACTGAGTTCAGTTCCAGACTTGAAGGGTAACTAGAGGTCATAGTCACAGGGGTCTCACCAGGCTCTATCAGACCAGCAAACCTGGTCTTTTTTTTTTTTTATGGTTTTGAGTTTTGTTCCACATTGCTCTCCCAGGATCTATCCAGGATCTCCTACACTGATCCTCCTCTGAGTGATTGATAGTGGTAGCTGGGCACCATCTAGTTCTTCTGGTGTCATGTTCATATGGACTGAGGATCACATGGTTTACTAGTCCCTTGAACTAATTGTTTTCATGCATCTAAAAACTGTCTTTTAAACTCCAAAAGTGGTAATCTGGAGATTACCTCTATTTTCATGTTGTCTCCCTTTTCCCAGAAGCTTCAATCTACAAAAATCATTAGTCCATGTTCTGTTACTAATACTCAGAGTTTAAATTGCAGTCTGCTTGCAATAAGCAAAAAACCAAGGGAGTTATGATCCACTAACACTTTTTTTCCTCCTCTGTAACATGCCTCACCAGGATGATGCCTCTCACATTTATGAAATGAAGCATATAGTATTTTATGTCAACTTTTATCACACATCTAGATGCAATAGCTGTATAAGACAAAGCAGTGTTTTTTGTTTTTTTTTTAAATCCTCCCTTTTTTCCTCTCATTACAATTTTACTCAAACTCCTAAGCAGTAAAGTCAGCATTTACAGGGTTAACATTACAGCTGCCAGGAGATCCAGGCTAGAATGGAAAAAGAGGCTGCTGTATAATAGTGGCAGCTATTAGACTGGAATGTTTTTTTTTTTTTTTTAAAGCATTCTTCGCTCTAGTTTATCTACACTCTTGCTCCAGCTCCGGGAACTGATTTAACATTTTTTCCTTCCATTTGGAGGAGAGAGCAATGCAAATCTTTAACATGTATGGTCCACCCAAAGTCCACCTTCAGGAATTTTTGGGCCTTATCCTTTCCTACCTGGAGGAGAAAGCAGCTGGAAGCTAATGTTTATTTACTTTGGTTCATACAAACCTCAGTTTTTTTTGGGGGGGGATCATTACACCGTCTCTTCTCATGTAGAGAAGAAAACAAAAGCCAGAGGCATCATCCAAACTATACTCTTTTCAATTTAGCCAGCCTGGCCAAAATCAGCCAGTGGATCCAGCCAGCCAACTGTCCTGTCATTGTTGGGTTTAACATTTTCAAATTCCATAAGTAAGTGTTACCACTTAAGAGATAGCAGCTCAGTTGTAACTCCATATCCATCAGAATTTTGTCCTCCACCCTCTTTCTTTCTTTTCTATGAATAACACTGTAGTCATATTCACCGAGTAGAGGTTGTTCTAGTGAATCCTACTACTACCACAACTGCCAGTGGATCCCAAGATCACCCCCACATTTGGTAATTCACTAGAAGGACTCAAAGGACTCAGCCTGTAGTTGTCCTCACAGCTAAGATTTTTAATGGTGGAAGGATATACAACAGAATAAGCAAGAGTAAAAGATACAGGCAGATACTGGCAGAGTCTGGAAAAATCTATATGCAGGTTTCCTTATGCTCTCCCTCTCCTATAAGGAGCCACATTGTTCACTCTTCCCTAGCAACAAAAATGCAGCAACCTGTGTATGTTTCTGTCCAGGGACACCCATTAGAGACTCAGTGCTCAAGATTTTTACTGGGGACTGGTCAGTAGACATCCTCTGCTTAGCATATACAAATGTTTCAGACCTCCATAAGGAAAGTAGGTATTCGGCATAAACCACACTGTTAGCACAAACAGCCTGGGCACAATGAGCTACCCTTATCAATTAGGGAATGGTAGGAACTGTGGTGGGTAAATTTGTGTATCAACATGGCTGGGCCTGGTTGAGTTGGCTAGGCAGGTGGTGATAGTTATTCTCCATGGTGAGACTGGTAATTAACTCCATGGTAGAATGTATTGGAGCAGCTGAGTAGCTGCTTTGTGCATGTGGTCTGTTTCCCATACATAAGAAACAGCTTTGGGAATGGTCACTATCTTATGGCACACTCGAACCCTGCCATGTCATTGTTTAGCAGCCTGCCATGCTCTGCTGACCTTGGGACTCTCAATGGACTTGAATTAATGGCCTTCCCTGTGGTTTGGTAACATCAGGACTGTGCCTTGTTACTTGTAAACCTTGGACTTGTCAGTCTCAGCAGCCAGCAGCTGCCTGAGTGAAGAAAAGCCTCTAGTTCCAGTGGCCCAGGAGCAGGAGGCAGAGCTGAAGCTCAAGGTTGAGGGGCTTTCACCCAGCCCCTAGAGCCTGGCACTTTGAACTCAAACTTAAAGCCTCTAAAATTGTAAGAGAGTAAACTCCTGTTTGTTCGAGCTGTTCCATTTGTGGTATATTTTCTGTTAGAGCAGCACTAGGTAACCAGAACAGGAACATTCCCAAAATCTTTGTCCCCAGATGCCAGCCAAGGGTGGACCTTGCAAGCAGTCCTTTCAAAGGATAGTTGTTGTTGTTATTTGCCGTCGAGTCGGCCCCGACTCATAGCGACCCCTCCTTGGGTTTCCGAGGCAGTATCACTA
>NW_006922428.1:523270-524941 GCF_000298275.1 Orycteropus afer afer
TTGAACTGCCAGCTTTCTGGTTAGCAGTCAAGTGCCTTAGGCACTATGCTACCAGAGCTCCCTTCAAAGGATAGTAGTGACTCTATTTCCTTCCATTTTCTCCCTTTTGGAATGAGAATATCTGTGTTATCCTATGCCTGTCAAACCATTGTATATGGGAACACATAACTTGCTTTCTAGTTTCACAGATCCACAAATGAAGAGGAGTTTTGCCCCAAGATGTCATACTCAGTGCCTCACCCTACCTGAGTTACATGATAAGATTTTGCACTTTTAAGCAGATATTTAGATGATATTTTGCACTTGAGTTGATGCTGTAATGGATTGAGACTTTGGACTTTGAGATGGGGTAGGTGTATTTTGCTTGTAGAATGGACATGAATTTTTGAGGGTGAGAGGGAAGACTGTGGTAGGCTGAATAATGGACCCCCAAAATATATACATGCGTTAATTCCTAGAACCCATGAATGCTATTTTATGGGGAAAAGAGAGAGAGAGAGAGAAGAGACTTTGCAGATGTTATTAAGTTAAGGATATTGAGATGAGGAGATTATCCTGGATTATCTGAGTGGGCCCAAAAATGCGATCACAGTGTCTTTATAAGAGAGAGACAGAGGGCGATCGCACAGATAGAGGA
This sequence comes from Orycteropus afer afer, assembly GCF_000298275.1. Classification (NCBI taxonomy): domain Eukaryota; kingdom Metazoa; phylum Chordata; class Mammalia; order Tubulidentata; family Orycteropodidae; genus Orycteropus; species Orycteropus afer. The sequence continues at coordinate 523,908 of NW_006922428.1, forward strand.
GGGAAAAGGCAATGTGATCACCAAGGCAGAGATTGGAGTTATGTGGTTACCAAGGAATGCTGGCAGCCGCTAGAAGCTATGTTGTTGTTATGTGCCGTTGAGTTGGACCCAACTCATAGTGATCCCTCCTTGGGTTTCTGAGGCAGTATCACTATGGAAGTAGATTGCCCAACCTTCCTTCCGAGGAGTGGCTGGTGGGTTTGAACCGCCAGCCTTCTGGTTAGCAGTCAAGTGCCTTAAGCACTAAGCTACCAGAACTCCCACTAGCAGCTATGAGAAGCAAGAAACAGGTTGTCCTCTAGAGCCTTTGGAGGGACTGTGGCCCTTCACACACCTTGGTTTCAGCCAGATGAAACTGATTTAGGACTTGAGACCTCCAGAATTGTGAGAGAACAAATTTTTATTGTTTTAAGTGGTAACTTGTTACAACAGTCGTAGGAAACTAATACACTCACTTTCTATTGTCTATTTTCCATTCTGCTATACTGCTCAATTTTTATTTCACCCCCTGTAGTTTCTCCTCAGTGTAGGTCCCTGTCCTAGAAGAGAGCCCTGGGTCAATATGCAATAAAGAATTAATTTAGCAGGTCTGGGCTTGTCCAAACCCTGCACATTCTAAAGAAAGGTTTAGGCCTTGTCTGGCTCCTGGGAGAAAACACCTAAGCCCTTGGAATATCCTGACTAGTAAGAGTATTAGGGGTCATGGTTTTGAGTCATTTCAGTCAGTTGGCCTAATATTGTTTTTAATGTTTCTGTTTCTACCTCTGTCTTAGTTATCTAATGCTGCTATAACAGAAATACAACAAATGGGTGGCTTTAACAAACAGAAATCTATTCTCACACAGTTTAGGAGGCTGTTGTTGTTGTTATGTGTCGTCGAGTGGGACCTGACTCATAGCGACCCCTCCTTGGGTTTCCGAGGCGGCATCAGTACGGAAGTAGATTGCCCAACCTTGTTTAGGAGGCTAGAAGTCCAAATTCAGGGTGTTAGCTTTATACTTTGTTATAAAGCCACAGAAATTAAAACATCCTAT
>NW_006922428.1:525391-525933 GCF_000298275.1 Orycteropus afer afer
ATTCAACAGTTCATACACATTTTGTTTTGTGACACTGGATACACTCCCTTAAGTATAACAGCTCTCCTCCCACTTCCTCCCTGTGGTTACCCTTTCCCTGTCTCCCTGCCTTTCTCCCTGTCAAATGCTGCCTGCCCTTCTGAACTCCCACGGTCAATTGTTCTAAGGAGTGCATCTCCCTGGTGTAGGTGTTCAGCTGGTAGGCCTGTCTACTATTTGGCTGAGATTTAAGCCACGGGAATGAGTTGAGTTCCAGGCCCAAAGGGTAACTTGGGGTTATAGTTCCAGGATTTTCACCAGGAAGCCTGTCTGTATTTACAATTTACATTCACCCTTCTTTCTTATCCATTCCTGCCTTCTGAGCTTTATCCCGGGACAAATATTTTTTTATTTCATGTGGTTGATTGTTCCAAGGAGTGCATACCTCCCAGGTGTTTTTGTGTACCCTTAGGCCTGGTAGCATAGTGCCTAGGGCATTTGACTGCTAACCAGAAGGCTGGCGGTTCAAACTCACCAGCCACTCCTCAGAAGGAAGATTGGGC
>NW_006922428.1:526100-526851 GCF_000298275.1 Orycteropus afer afer
GGGACCATCTTTTTGCTATCATGAATAATGCCACAGTGAACATGTGTATGCATGTATCTATTTGTGTCCTGGTTCTCATTTCTTTAGGATATATACCTAATAGTGGTGTTGCTGGATCAAATGGTATTTCTATTTCCAGCTTTTTAAGGAAGTATCATACTGTTTTCCACAGTGTTTGCACCATTTTACAGTCCCATTAGCAGTGTATAAGAGTTCCAATATCTCCACACCCTTGTCAGCATTTGTTGTTTTCTGACTTGTTGAAGTTTGCTATTATTATTGAGGTAAGATGATACCTTGTTTTGATTTGCATCTCTCTAGTGGCTAAGATTGTGAGCATTTCTTCATGTATTTGTTGGCTACCTGAATGTCTTCTTTGGTGAAGTGTTTGTTCCTGTTCCCTGCTCATTTTTCAATTGGATTGTTTGTCATTTTGGTGATGAGGTGTTGAAGTTTTTGATAAATTTTAGAAATACCTCTCTTGTCTGATACATAATTGCCAAATATGTTTTCCCAATCTGTGGGTTCTCTTTTTACTCTTTTTGAGAAGTCATGAGTATTTAATTTTTAGAAAGCCCCAGTGTGGTTTATCTTCTGTTAATTGAGCATTTTTTTGGTTATATTTGATAGTCTTTATTTTTTATTTGATGATCTTTATAGTTTTTAGGTTTTCCATTTAGGTCTTTGATCCATCTTGACTTAGCTTTTATATATTGTGTGAGGTATGGATCTTGTTTCATTTTTTTCTGCA
>NW_006922428.1:527216-530837 GCF_000298275.1 Orycteropus afer afer
TATGTGTGTGTGTGTGTATAAGCTTATGTATGTATGTGTGTGTGTATATATATATATATACACACATATATATATACGTATATATATATATATATATGGAGAGAGAGAGACAGAGAGACAGAGAGATAGAGACAGAGTGAGAGAGAGAAATTTATCTTAAAAAAAAATGGATCAGACATCAAGATGGAGGCTTTTCCTGACTCACACAGCTGCAGGGGCTGACAAGCTCAAGGTTGGCAGGCAGTATACCGGCTGTTGACTCCAACGAATGATGAATCCAAGATCACCAGGCCAAGTGCTGGATTGTTCGCTCATGGACAGTTGTAGGCAGCACAACAGGATTCAGATCTATAGAGGAGCATCTCATTTTCCCAGAACAACCATATATGTGTTGGAAGCAGGCCACACCCCTAGGGAAACTCCCTTGTAATGGATTGGCTGCTCAAAACATATACATCTGCTCTCATAATGGGAATAACCACATCACAACTGCTTAAACCACTCAGAATTGTGGTACAGCCAAGTTGACATGCAACTCCAATTATCACATAGGCCGTTTTGACTACCATGACCATATAGTAGGTTTTGATATCAGAAAGTGTGAGAACTCCTACTTTGTTTTTCATTAGTGCTTTTCTTATCTGAGGTCTCTTTCTTTTCCATATAAAGTTGGTGATTGGCTTTTCTACGTCCTTAAAGAATGTTGTTGGAATCTGGATCAAGATTGTATTACATCTATAAATCATGTTAGGTATTACTGACGTTTTCATGGTATTAAGTCTTCCTAACCATGAACCTATAATGTTCTTCCATTTATGTAGGTCTCTTTTTATGTCTTGAAGTAGTTTTTGAAGTTTTCTTTTGTATCTCAGGTTAGGTTTATTCCTAAGTATATTGTATATTGGACACTGGTTTAGAGCATATACAGCCTCCTGGAGAACATTTCCCCAACCCTTCAAGGTATTGCCACATAGCTGGTGCCATAATTGTGTTTTTAGTAGACCATTCCATCTTTCTATCTAGCCAACTGCTTCAGGATGATGAGTGTGGTAGTTATGTTTGTGTGTCAACTTGGCTGGGCCTGATTGAGTGGCTGGGCCTTGAACCCTGCATGTAGCTGTGTCATTGTTCAGCAGCCTGCCATGCTCTGCTGACTTTGGGACTTACAATGGACTTGAATTAATGGCCTACCATGTGATTTGGTAATACCAGGACTGTGCCTTGTTACTTGTCAACCTTGGGCTTGGCAGCCTCAGCAGCCAGTAGCTGTCTGAGTGAAGAAAAACCTCTAGCTTCAATGGGCTGGGAGCAAGAGGCAGAGCTGAAGTCCAAGGCTTGGAGGCTTTCACCCAGCCCCTAGAGCCTGGCATTTGAACTTGAACTTAAAGCCTCCAAACTGTAAGAGAATAAACTCCTGTTGTTTAGGCCATCCCATTTGTGGTATATTCTTGTCAGAGCAGCACTACATAACCACAACAATGGGGAACATGGTAAGACCAGTGAATTCCATGAGCATAGATCCATTTCTGCACTTCATTTTCTGTGAAGTGAGTCCCTTGATCTGAATCAATGCTGTGTGGGATATCATGATGGTGGAAAAGGCATTCTGCAAGTCCATGGATGGTAGTTCTGGCAGAAGCATTGTGTGCAGGGAAGGTGAATCTGTATCTAAAATAACTACCTATTCCAGTAAGAACAAAACACTGTCCTTTCCATGATGGAAGTGGTCCAATGTAATCAACCTGCCACCAGGTTGCTGGCTGATCACTCCGAGGAATAGTTCCACATTGTGGACTCAATGTTGGTCTCTGCTGCTGGCAGATTGGGCAATCAGCAGTGGCAGTAGCCAAATCAGCTGTGGTAAGTGGGAGTCCATGTTGCTGAATCCATGCCACCATGGTTACTTTGTTCATGAGCCATTGAGCAATGGCAGGTTGTTGTTGTTATGTGCCATCGAGTCGGCCCTGATTCATAGCGACCCATCCTTGGGTTTCCGAGGCAGTATCACTACAGAAGTAGGATTGCCCAACCTTCCTTTTGAGGAGTGACTGGCGGATTTGAACTGCCAGCCTTCTGGTTAGCAGTCAAGTGCCTTAGGCACTATGCTACCAGAGCTCCTGAGCAATGGCAGGAGTATCTGGAAAAAAGGATGGCTGGTTTCCACTGAACGTGTCATCCTATTCACCTGATTGTTAAAGTCCTCCTCTGCTAAGGTCACCTTTTTGTGGAAATTCACCTGAGACACAAATATCTTTACTCCTTTGGTCCATTCAGAGAGATCTATCCACATACTTCTTCCCCATATATCTTTGTCACCAATTTTTGAATCATCCTCCTTCCAAGTCCCAGGCCATCCAGCCAAGCCATTAGCCACAGCTCGTGAATCCACATACAGTTGTACATCTGGCCATTTCTTGTTCCATGCAAAGTGAACAGCCAGATGAACAGCTCAAAGTTCTGCCCATTGGGAGGATTCCCCTTCACCACTGTCTTTCAAGGAAGTCCCAGAAAGAGGCTGCAGTGCCACTGCTGTCCACTTTTATTTAGGTGGTGCCTGCATATCGTGCAGAACCATCTGTAAACCAGGCACAAGTTTTCTCTTCCTCAGTCAACTGATCATAAGGAACTCCCCAAGAGGCCATAGGTGCAGAGTGAGACAGGGAAGGTAATGTGACTGGAGTGGGGATCATAGGCATTTGGGCCACTTCTTCATGCAAATTACTTGTGCTTCAGGTCCAGCTTGAGCCTGATCTCTGATATACCACTTCCATTTAATGATGGAGTGCTGCTGTGCACGTCCAACTTTATGACTCTGTGGGTCAGACAACACCCAGTCATGATGGGCACCTCAGGTCTTATGGTGGGCCATGGTTAGGCATTCTGTCTCTATTAAAGCCCAGTAACAAGCCAAAAGCTGTTTCTCAATAGGAGTGTAGTTATCTGCAGAGGATGGCAGGGCTTTGCTCTAAAATCCCAAGGGTCTACATTGTGCTTCACCAATAGGGACCTGCCAAAGACTCCAAACAGTATCTCTATCTGCTACAGACACTTCAAGTACTATTGGATCAGCTGGATCATATGTCCCAAGTGGCAGAGCAGCTTGCACAGCAGCCTGAACCTGTTGCAGAGCCTTCTGTTGTTTTGAGCCTCACTCAAAACTAGCAGCTTTCTGAGTTACTTGATAAATAGGCTGAAGCAACACACCCAAATTAGGGGATTTGTTGCCTCCAAAATCCAAAGAGGCCCACCAAATGTTGTGCCTCCTTTATAGTTGTAGGGGAATCCAGGTACAATAACTTATCCTTCACTTTAGTAAGGAGCTCTGCTGGCATAGTGCCTAAGGCATTTGACTACCAACCAAAGGCGGCCTGTTCAAATCCACCTGCCACTCCTTGGAAGGAAGTTTGGGCAATCTACTTCCATAGTGAAACCACCTCAGAAACTCAAGGAGGAGTTGCTAGGAGTCAGATCCAACTAGATGGCAGTGAGTTTGGATTTTTTTTTTCACTTTAGTAGGAATGTCTAGACATGCCCCACACCATTGGACCTCTAGAAATTTCACTGAGGTGGAAGGTGCCTGAATTTTTGTTGGGTTAATTTCCCACCCTCTAGCACCCAGAT
>NW_006922428.1:530972-537719 GCF_000298275.1 Orycteropus afer afer
GGGAGTTGATATACTCTTGAGGAAGGACTGTGAAAGTATATTGTTGGCTTTGCCAGCTGAAGGCAAACTGCTTCTGATGGTCCTTTGAAATTGACATTGAGAAAAAAGCACTGACCAGATAAATAGCTACATACCAAGTACCAGATGTACTAATTTGCTCAAGCAATGAAACCACATCAGGAACAGCAGCTGCAATTGGTGTCACCACCTGATGAAGTTTACGATAATCTACTGTCATTCTCCAAGATCCATCTGTTTTTTGCATAGTCCAAATAGGCAAATTAAATGGGGATATGATGGTAATCAGCACCCCAGTCCTTGATGGTGGCAATAATGTCTGCAACCCCTGTAGGGATGCAGTATTTCTTTTGGTTTATTATTTTTCAAGGTAGAGACAGTACTAATGGCTTCCACGTGGCTTTTCCTACCATGATGGCCCTTACTACACATGTCAGGGACCCAATGTGGGAATTCTGCCAATTACTCAGTATATCTATTCTAATTATGCATTCTAGAACTGGGGAAATCAGTACAGGATGGGTTCAGGGACCCACTGTACCCACTGTGAGACGCACCTTAGCTAAGATTCCATCAATAACTTGACCTCCATATGCCCCCACTCTGACTGGTGGGCCACAATGACACTTTGGGTCTCCTGGAATTAGTGTCAATTCAGAGCCAGTGTCCAGGAATCCCCAAAACGTCTGATTATTTCCTTTTCCCTAATGAACAGTCACTCTCGTAAAAGGCCTCATATCCTTTTGGGGAAGGCTGGGAGAAAGACTGACATAAATTTTTGGCAACGTAGTGGGGTCCTTCCTCAAGGGAACCCGGACTCCCCTTCATTCAAGGGGTTGTGGGTCTGTAAACTGACTCAAGTCTGGTAATTGATTGAGAGGGTATGACTCTGTATTCTGGTGATTCAATCTAGACTACTGTTCATGTGACCTTGAATTGTTCTGTCTATACAGATCAAGTAAATATTTAGTAGGTTTGTCATGTATTTCACTACTAGGAACACCATGCCTAAGTAACCAATGCCATAATTCCACACAAGTCAGAATATTCTGATTACTGTTCTGACTGCTGTCCATTATGGTAACCACGCCCACCTTGTCTTTGTCAATTAACTGCTGCCACTTGGCCTCTACTACCACGGGGTCCAATCAGCCCCATTGTAGTTAAATGTCTTAGTTCAATTAGGGCAGTTCCCACTGTCAAATCTGGCTTATATAAAATAGCAATCACAGCAGTCTTCAAGGATGCTGGGGCTCCTGTCACACATTTGTTCCTCCCTGTACTGGTGAAAGGCATGTCCTCTGGGATTTTTATTGCTGGCTCTAGGGGTCTAATCTGATAAATCCATTCTACCAGACCAATTTCCCTAAGCCTCTGGAAACCTTCTTCGACATTATACCAAGGCAGGTCTGGTACTTCAACTTGAGTTAAGGTAGGCCACCACATAATCCATGCTTCATTAAGCCAACCAAATAAACAATTAGATCCTTCCCTAACCTCTCTAGCTGAAACTTTGAATGAACAATCCATACTTAGTGGGCCTAAATCAGACTGATCCAATGTTACACTCCTTGCACCATTACCCCATAACCTCAGTAGCCATTCCCATACATATTCTCCAGGTTTCTGTCTGTACATATTAGCAAAATCAAGTAGGTGTTTTTGGGTGTAGAGTACCACCTCCTCAGTCACACTTGGTGTTTCACCTTTTGGGGGTCACTTGGACTTAAGTTTAATTATAAGTCTAGCAGCCACAATGAGTGGTTGGGCAAGTTCATGAGAACATCCAGTAATGTCCTCCATGGCATCTACATCAGGAAATGATCTGGCAGGAACTGTTGGGTTAATTCCATCAAACAGAGGTGGGAAGGGATAATGGTTTTATAGTAATCACTTCAGATGGGAGGAATTCAACAGAATTTACAGGCTCCATATCCTCATCTTCTTGACTGTCTGCCCACATGTCCCCATTCCAGGTTTCAGGCTCCCATTTTTTCACAATCAATGCCCTCACTTTAACTTCAGACACCATTCTGGGTTGTCAATTCAATTTACATTGTAATTTAGCCACCCTTACAATTAGACTCAGGGTTTGTTTTTCAGCAATATCAGCTCTGTTACTAGAAGAAATAAGGCTTTCTTTCAGAGCACAACTGGAAACATTGAGGTCTTTTATGCAGTGCTTGAGCTGTGATGCAGCAGCCCTGAACTCATCTCGCTCTTTCACACATTGTCTAGCATAAGTAGGACCTACCAACCAGCGTCCTTATACTCCTCATGCTGAAAAAATTGTAGGAAAGTATCAAATATGTGAACATCCAGAGCCTCACTTCTCAAAAATACTTGATCTATTGGTGGTGCTATTTTGCATATTAATGTTGCCACCTCATGCCATGGATTAGCAGGGCCCTCTTTACTAATGGAGGCAGAGTCACCAGTGCCTTTATGATTTATCAAAATTGGAGAACCTAAACAGAATCGGTGAGAACCAATTTCGGAAGCCCATCTTTATCATTTTGTCTCTCTAGAACCACTCTTGGTACCAAATGTGTTAGGCTGGGTTCTCTAGAGAAGCAAAACCAGTAAAGCTGGGAGAGATAGAGAGACAGAGAGAGAAAGACAGAGAGAGAGACAGAGAGAGAAAGAAATTTATCTTAGGAAAATCACTCACACACTTATAGAAGCTGGCAAGTCCCAAATTCTTGGATCAACTGTCAAGGTGGTGGCTTTTTCTGACTCACACAGCTGCAGGGGCTGATGAGCTCAAGGTTGGCAGACAGTATACTGACTGTTGATTCTAACAAATGATGAATCCAAGATCAGCAGGCCAAATTGTGGATTGTTTGCTCACAGACAGTCCTAGGCAGCACAACAAGATCTCGATCCACAGAAGAGTCTCCCTTTTCCCAGGATGTCCATAAATATATTGGAAGCAGACCACACCCCTAAGGAAACTACCTTTCAATGGATTGTCTGTTCAAAACATATACATCCCATCTCAGAACACTCAGAATTGTGGTCCAGCCAAGTTGACACTCAACTCCAACTATTACACCAATTTGGTTGCCCTTTATTTCCATTTCTTGCCTTATTGCCCTGTCTAGGACTTCATTTACAATGTTTTGTAGGAATGGTGGTAGAGGGTATCCTTGTCCAGTTCCCATTAACAAGAGGAATGCTTTCAGTCTCTCTCCATTGAGAATAGTGTTGGCTATTGGTTTAGTGTATATCCCCTTAATTATGTTGAGGAATTTCCCTTCTATTACTATTTTGCTGAGAGTTTTTATAAGAAATGGGTGTTTGATTTTATCAAATGTGTTTTCTGCATTGATTGATATGATCATGTGGCTCTTTTTCTTTGTTTTATTTATGTAGTGGATTACACTGATTGCTTTCTAATGTTGAACCATCCTTGCATACCTGGTATGAATCCTACTTGGTTGTGATATACTATTTTTTTATATGATTTTGGATATTATTGGCTAGTATTTTGATGAAAATTTTTGTGTGTATGTTCATGAAGGATATTGGTCTATAATTTTCTTTTCTAGTAGTGTCGTTGCCTGACATTGGTATCATAGTTATGTTTGCTTCATAAAATGAATTTGGGAGTATTCCATCCTTTTCTATGTTCTGGAATAGTTTGGGTAGAATTGGTATCAGCTTTTTCTGAATGTTTTGTAGAATTTGCCTGTGAAGCTGTCTGGGCATGGACTCTTTTTGTTGAAAGTTTTTCTTTTTTATGACCTGTTTGGTTTCTTATTTTGGTATGGGCCTGTTCAAATATTCTTCTTCAGTCTGTGTTAGTTTAGGTAGTTGTGTGTTTCTAGAAATTTGTCCATTTCTTGTAGGTTTTCAAATTAGTTGGAGTATAGTTAGTTCCTCATAGTATTCTGTTGTTAGCCTTTTTATTCCAGTTGATTCTGTTATGATGTCACCCATTTCATCTCTTATTCATGTTATTTGCACCTTCTCTCCCATTTCCTTTGTTAAATTTGCCAGTAATTTGTCAATTTTGTTGATCTTTTTGAAGAACCAACATCTAGTCTTGTTTATTCCTTGTATTGTTTTTCTGCTTTTTCTTTATTATTTTACTTTATTTCTGCTCTACTCTTTTTTAGTTCCTTTGTTCTGGAAGCTGTAGCCTTTCTGTTTTTTGCTGCTCTTTTTCTAATTGTTGGAGTTGTTGGGTTAACCTATTTATTTTTGTTCTTTCTTCTTTTTTGGTGTATGTGTTTATTAGTATAATTTGACCTCTGAGCACTGCTTTTGCTGTGTCCTTAAAGTTTTGGTATATTGTATTTTCATTCTTGTTTGCTTCTAAGAATCTTCTTACTTCACATTTTATTTCTTCTATTCCAAAAACAAAACAAACACAAAACTCACTGCCATTGAGTTGATTCTGACTCATAGTGACCTCCATTGGGTATCCAAAGCTGTATCCAATCTTTACGAAAGTAGATTGCCTCATCTTCCTTCTGCAGAGCAGCTTGTTGATTTGAACTGCAGACCTTATGGTTAGCAGTCAAATGCCTTATCATTTAAGCAGAGTGTTATTCAGTTTCCATGTATTTGAGTTTTTTCCCTCGATCTTCCTATTATTGATGTATAATTTTACAGCATTGTTATTCAAGAAGATGCCTTGGTATTTTTTCAATTTTTTTTTTTTTAATGTAGTGAGGCTTGCTTTGTGGCCTAACATATGGTCTATTCTGGAGAATTGATTTGTGTGCACTGGAGAAGAATGTGTATTGTGTTTTTGTTGGGTGGAGTGTTCTGTATAAGTCTATGAGGGCATGATGCTTGATTGTGTTGTTGAAATATTTTGTATCTTTGTTGATTTTCCCTCTAGTTGTTCTATCCTTCATTCAAAATGGTGTGGTAAACTCTACTACTATTTTTATGGAGTTGTCTATTTCTCTTTCCAATTCTGTTTATGTTTGACTAATGTATTTTGGGGTTCTTTTATTGGGTGTGTGGATATTTATTATGGTTATGCACTCTTGCTATATTTCCCTTTTAATCAGTATATAATGCCATTTCTTGTTCCTTATGCTGGTTTTTGCCTTGAAGTCTATTTTATCTGAAATTAATTTTGCCATTCTTTTTTTTTAAATTTTCCCCACTAATTTATTTTTATTTTATTTTAAAAACTTGTTTTAATCCAACATTACATGTACATTTAGTTTCACTCCCCATTTACCATGTCCAACCCTAACCCAGTCTCCTCCCCTCCCTACCCTGTAAACCTCCACCTGTGCCCCTCATATTTATGCACTCCTGTTTGTCCTGCATTTCCTCAACCTGAGTGTTGGTCCTCTGGTGCCTCATGGTCCATTGCTCTAAGAGATATATTATAGAGTATGTGGGTGTGTCATCCTAGGTTGAGTGGTCTGCATGTACATCTTGTTAACTATTGGGCTGAGAGCCAGCCCCTGGGGATGAGTTTTTTTCCAGGTGCAGAATGTATTCCAGGGTCATAGTATTGGGTCATTATAGAGTTTTTGAATTTTATTCCATGTTTTTCCTCCCACTCTATCCAGGATCTCCAGATTCAATCCTTTCCTGAGTGGTTGGCATTGGTAGCTGGGCACAATTTAGTTTTTCTGGTCTTGAGGGCCATCATGGCCTATGGCTGATTGCTTCCAAATGATCTTTTTTCTTTTTTTTTTGCATCTTCTTCTTCACTTCCGATGCTAGGAGACCATTAAATGCATCATAGATGGCCGCTTGAACGCTTTTAAGACCCCAGTTGCTACTCACCAATGTAGGATGCGGAACAAAGCTTTTATCTATTTTGTTGTTCCAATTGAGTCTGGTATCCCCTAGCACTATGGTCCTGAGTCAGTAGGTCTATTGGATCTCTCTCCCATAGTGTCTGGGTGTCTGTGAGGCATTAATCTGTGTCTGTCTTCAATTGTTTCTGTAAGGATCACAGGTATTTTGTGTCACTGGTGTCTATGCAAGAATCTATCCTTGGTCTAGAGTATACTCCTGTTCACTGAACCCCATCTGATCCTCTCAGGTGTTTATGTGTTTATTTGTAGCGTGGTGTTTGGTGTTAATGGTAATTCAGTATTGTGGACACAGTGGTTGGTATTAGCATCTGTCATCTATCTCTTATGTACACAATGCAGTGTCTTCCCATTTCCTAATGTTATCATGGTGGTTACATTTCCTTTCTGTATGTCCCTCCCCTTACCCATGTCAGCGTGTGGGCCACAACAAGCCCAAAATTAATTTCTCCCCTTCCCTCCCTGTCCTGGTAACCTACAAAGTGAGTTCTGTGTCCCAAGCAAACGCTTCTTTGTCTTTTTACAGTAATGGGCTCATACGGTACTTGTATTTCTGTGATTGACTTATTTAACTCAGCAAAATGTCCTCCAGGTTCATCCACGTTGTGAGATGATTCACATATCCCTCATTGTTCTTTAATGTAACATAGTATTCCATTGTGTGCATGTACCATAATTTGGTTATCCACTCATCTGTTGATGGGCATTTAGGTTGTTTCTATCCCTTTGCTATAGTGAATTGTGCTGTGATGAATATAGGTGTGCATATGTCGGTCCATGCACTATCTCTCACCTCTTTAGGATATATTCCTAATAATGGAATTGCTGGATCAAATGGTCCTTCTATTTTCAATTTTTTAAGGCAGCGCCATACTGTTTGCCACAATGGTTGTACCATTTTATAATCCCACCAGAAGTGCACAAGAGTTCCAAT
>NW_006922428.1:538492-540183 GCF_000298275.1 Orycteropus afer afer
CATTTAATGGGTTTTGGTCCTTTGTCAAAGATCAGATGGCCATAGATGGATGGGTCTATATCTGGACTTTCGATTCTGTTCCATTGGTCTATCTGTGTACCATTGTACCAATACCATGCTGTTTTGACTACTGTGGCTGTATAGTAGTTCTTAAGACCTGGGAGTGTGACATCTCCCACTTTGTTTTTCTTCTTGAGAAGTGCTCTGCTTATCCGAGGTCTTTTTCCTTTTCATATGAAGTTGGTAATTGGTTTTTCCATGTCCTTAAAATTTTTTGTTGGAATCTGGATCAGGATTGTGTTAAATTTGCAGATTATTTAAGGTAGTATTGACAATTTCACAATATTCAGTCTACCTATCCATGAATGAGGTAGGTTCTCCAATTTATGTAGTGCTGTTGTTGTCTCTTGTAGAAGTGTTTTATAGGTTTCTTTGTATAGGTCTTTTGTCTCTGGTGAGGTTTATTCCTAGATATTTTAACTTTTTAGTAGCTATTGTAAATGGTATTGTTTCCCTTATTTCTTTATCAGAGGACTCTTTGTTGGTGTTGAGGAATCCAACTGGTTTTTGTATGTTGACCTTGTATCCTGCCCTTTGCTGAAACTTTCTATTAGTTGCAGTAGTTTTTTAATCAAATCATTTGGGTTTTCTATGTACAGGATTATATCATCTGCAAATAAAGATAGTTTAACTTCCTCTTTGCCAATTTGTATACATTTTATTTCTCTTTCTTGCCTTACTGCCCTGGCCAGGACTTCCAATACATTGTTAAATAGAAGTGGTGATAGAAGGTATCCCTGTCTGGTTCCCATTCATAAGGGGAATGCCTTGAGTCTTTTTCCATTAATAATGGTGTTGGTTGTTGGTTTTGCATATATACCCTTAAAAAAAAAAAACAATTGAATGACAGCAGTCAATTCATATCTATCACTAATTACACTCAATGTGAATGACCTTAATGCCCCCATCAAGAGGAAGAGAGTGATAGGCTGGATAAGAAAAGAAGGCCCATCAATATGCTGCCTTAAGGGATGGAAAAATGTATACCAAGCCAGTGATAACCAAAAGAGATCAGGAGTGGCAATATTAATTTCTGATAAAATAGACATTAAGGTGAAAAACATCATAAGAGACAAAGAAGGACATTATATGATGCTGAAAGAGTCAGTTGACAAAGAAGTTACAATAACAAATATTTATGCACCCAATAAAAGTGTTCCAAAACCTGTGAAGCAAATATTAACTGAATTGAAAGGGACAATAGACAACTCTACAATAGTAGTAGGAGACTTTAACACACCACTTTCAAAGGACAGGTCAACTAGAAAAAAACTCAACAAAGATTCAGAAGAACTCAACAATATAATCAACCACCTTGACCTCATAGACATACAAAGCATTTCACCACCCCCTCCCTTCCCCCCCAAAAAAACCACAATTCGCATTCTTCTTCAGGGCACATGGATCCTTCTCCAGAATAGACCATATGTTAGGGCATAAAACAAGCCTCAATAAATTCAAAAGCATTGAAATACTACAAAGCATCTTCTTGGACCACAATGCTATACAATTAGAAATTAATAATAGGAAGAGCATGGGAAAAACATAAAATTTAGGGAAGCTGAACAATTCACTGCTCAAAAACTACTGGGTGATAGAACAAATAAAAACTGAAATAAAAAAAAATTCCT